>NW_007726261.1:816995-818077 GCF_000696425.1 Galeopterus variegatus | reverse complement strand
GGGGACCAGCAACGGGATCGCAACCCTCGGTGTTGCTCCCGCGCCTCGCTCAGCCAGTGAGCGGGAACCGGTCTGTATGTGGGATCTGAACCCTCGGGCGGGAGCGCCACCACGCTTCCCAAGCGGCGCACTATCCAGTGCGCCCCCGGGCCGGCCTTTTTCAGGTTTTTTACATCAGGTTAAGGGACACTTGAACCAAGACACAGATATACACTTAAAAAAAAATGCTTTTTAAGAAAATATAAAGAGCAAAGGGTTTGTTGTATATTATTTGAAAGTTTTCCTGGAAATCACCATAAAACCACCTAGGCCTGCTAGCTCCTAGTAAGCACTTTTGCAACTGTCTTCTACAGTTTTTCTGTCCCTTTGGGCAGTCTGCCTCATCTTCATTTAATTTTGATAATGAATGTTATCCTAGGAAATACTCCGCCTCATCCATATTTTCATATTTATCAGCACCAAGTTGTATGTGATATTCTCTCCTGTTTTTAATCTCCAAATCTGAGGTTACATTAGTTGTCTTATTTCTAACATTATATATTTGTTTTTTCTCTTATTTTCTTGCCGTGAGTTCCACAAGTTTCTAATTAAGTGATATTTTTCAAAAAATCCATTCTTTTCTTTACCAAGTAAACTGATTTTATCATTTTATGTTTTGTTGGGGGTATTTTCTGTTCCTGGAAAGTCCCCAAAGCAGCCAACAATAGGAATATAGACGTATAGACTCTGCCTGCCTTACCTCAATGAGCTTTCTTTCATAGGAGCTTGCTAGTTCTTCAGCAATTTCTCCTGGCTTTTGTTCCGTGACTGTAACTTCTCCATCAACATTCCAAAGATTTGGCACAACTGTAAGAAAAAGAAAGACATTCCATAAATATTTAAATAGTAATTAAAAATCACTCTCCCAGTAGAAAAAAAAAAAGAAAGAAAAAGAAAAATTCTTTCCCAAATGACTTTTCCAGAGAAAACATTCTTTATGGGGGGGGGGGGGGCAAGGACAAGTTACTCATTACTTCAACACTGCAATATTTTCACATAAGTACAATAAAGTGAGTGATAAGCTGTATTTTTTAAAAAATACA
>NW_007726261.1:809190-816985 GCF_000696425.1 Galeopterus variegatus | reverse complement strand
CCGGTACGGGCGCGACACTGAGGGTTGCGATCCGTTGCCGGACATGATAAAAGAAAAAAAAAAAAAAAAAAAATACAAGAACTGTCATGTGACAGATGCACAGAAGTCCAGGAAATAATCACATTGCTCCTTTCCATTTCAGGCGAAAATAGACACCACTTTGGCAAGACAGAAGGGCCTATACTTGCATCTATTATATTAGCCAAATTTCTTTTTCTCCATCAAAAAAGTTATTCAGAGAGGTTGTACCTGCCTACAGCCCTAGGATGTGAACCAGGAGTAGGGGTCGAATTACATGTAGAACCAAGAAGAATGGGCATTTGCGATCCGTACTTAAGATGTCAGCAAGGGAGCCTCTGGAAGAACTCTAAAACCAACACACAGTATCAACACAAAGGCATGTTAAAGAGAGACTGGCTCCCAGGTGAGGGCAAGAGTGAACAGATGCACACCTCCGGGTACTGTTTCTACTCTTAGGTGTACACCCATACATGTATATGTCCATACATGCCCACTTTGCAGAGAAGAGCAAAGAAAGAGAAACTGGGAATGAGCCAGAGTTCCAAGAAAAGTAGGAGAACGGAGCAGAAAAGAACTCCAACAACGGTGGTTAAGAAAGATCCAGTGGGGCCGGCCCGGTGGCGCACTGCTACAGTGCGCCACTTGGGAAGCACGGCGGCGCTCCCGCCGAGGGTTCGGATCCCACATACAGACCGGTTCCCACTCACTGGCTGAGCGAGGGGCGGGCGCAGCGCCGAGGTTGCGATCCCGTTGCCGGTCCCGGTCCGGTACGGGCGCGACACTGAGGGTTGCGATCCTTTGCCAGACACGAAAAAGACAAAAAGGAAAAAAAAAAAAAGAAAGATCCAGTGGCTTGTTTTAGGAATAAGGATTAGCCTCAAATCTCAAAGCAAGCATCAACTACACAGACACAGTTTCCTGTGTGTGTGTTCTGGGTACTGAGACTCCTGGATTCCCCCATCAACTGTAATGAGACACAACAAGGATCTAAGGACAGTCCCCCTGCACCCCAGGGACAGAGAGAGCCTTCAGGAAGAAAGTGAGCACAGCTGAGCAAATGGAAGTCAACACTTGAAGTGACCCGTGGCTCAGCCTTCAGCCCTGTGATGAATCCTCATCAGCCCACAGCTGGTGAGAGCCTGCCAAACAGCAAAGCCCCCACGTGACAATATAGAACATGCTGAACGAAACCCCAAGTTGTTTCCATCCCAATGGTGACAACTGTTCCAGCCCCTACTGCAGGGAGTGACCTAATAACAATATAAACCCAAAACAGTTATTTAAAGAAAAAATTTGAAGGACTTCCAGTTAAAGATAATAGACTGAACACATTAATTTACATTCACATCCTCTCAAAATCCCATTGAAATACCAATTAAGTTTTTTTTTTTTTCTAAAGGCATCGCCCTTAAGGAAAAAGAAAATTGGAGAGGAAACAAAATAACAAAATTATAGAAGCTGAGAAGCAGGTAGGGAACTGGTAAATAACTTGACAGACCTGAGAAAATTTCATTCTTAGCTGGAAGTGAGCAGCACCAAAATACATTGATTAAAATGGACCAACTCACAAAAGGCTGATGAACTGCTACCATAAGTGAGGGTGAACAAGGGGCTATAAAACAAAAGAAGGGATAGAAAGGTCTGTTTAAGAAGCAATTAGCAGAATACTACTGGTTCATTCTTTGGAGAAGGTCAAACAGTAGGTCCAGACTGAGTTGAAGATCAGGGTATCTTACTGAAAATATAGAGAAAAAATAATACACATTGAACTTTTGAAGTTCTCCTATTCTTCTTCCCTCTCTCCAACCCCAAACACAGAACAGCAGGCACCCAACATATACCTCTAAGCAAGGGAATGAAAAAGTATTCTTCCAGGGATCTAACCAGCCCAAGAGAAAAAACCTAGAGAGATTAGTCTGGGGGCTCTCCAGTGGAGTAGCATAGCCAGACCACCCCAGCAAGAGACCCAAAGTAAATATTCATAGGCCTTCTAATCAACTCTTCAGTACCCCATTCCAAGATCTGAGTAGACAGCGAGAAATCACCTTACATTTGAGACAAGCACCTAAGATGAAAGACAGGGACCAGAATAAACAGAAAAGCAACTTGTAGGTAAGCAAGACTATTTAGGAAAAACGCTTCAAAAGCAAACTATCAATAATATTCCCAGAGAGAGAGGATTAGATGGTAAAGTCATGAAACAAGAATAGGGAGATATCTAAAATGAAGGAAAAACAGAAAAGGTATTTTTCAAAGCAAAACTATGACAGCAGAAATAGGGGAAAGAGGTAAAAAAAAAAAAATGTCCATGAAACAGACAAAGGATAAGAAAAAAGAAAATAAGAGAACTATTTTCTAAGAAATCAAGAAGGGGGTGGGGGGTGAAGGATAACACACAGAACTAATCAAAGATATAATTCAATTGTCCCAGAACCAATGGACATAAGTCTCAACACTCAACAGCTCAGTAAGCACCCAGAACAATGGAGAAAGCTCAGTAAGCACCCAGAACAATGGAGAAAAGAAAACCACACTCACGCACCTCAGAACATGAAGGACAAAGAAAAGAGGCTACAAACTTCCCCAGTGGAAGCAGAATTTTTACAAAGGATAGAAAATTAGAAATGGCATAGGATTTCTAAACAGCAACGTGGTAAGCTAGTAAACAACGAAGGTTCTCTGCTCTGCCATTTTGAAAAAAATGAAAAAGAAAAATAAAGGAATACCTTCAACATCCTGAGGGAAAATTATTTCCAACCTAGAACCATATACCTAAGCCGAAATATGTGAGAAGTAGGATAAAGACATTTCCAGACATGCAACCTCTAAAGACTTTATCTCCCACCAAAAGAAGGGGGAAAATCTAGAAATAGTGAAATATAGATTCCAAGACATAGGGAATCCAACACAAAAGTGAATCAGAGAATTATTCATAATAACCAAAAAGTGGAAACAATCCAAATGGCCATCAAGTGATGAATAATGGATGAACAAAATGTGGGATATCATACAATGAAATATTATTCAGACTTAGAAAAGGAATTAAGTATTGACTCATGCAACAACATGGATGTACCTTGAAAACATTATGCTGAGTGAAAGAAGCTAGATACAAAAATCCATATATGGTATATGCCCATTTATACGAAATTTCCAGAATAGGTATTAGTGCTAGGGGTATGCAGTTTCTTTTGGGGGGTGGGGGTGATAAAAATGTTCTGGAATTAGACAGTGATGATGGTTGCACAACTTTGTTAATATACTAAAGACCACTGAACTTAAAAGAGTGAATTATATCTTAATAAAGCTGTGATTTAAAAAAAAGAAAAAAAGTGACACAGAGGGTGTAGGCCCACAGAGCAGCCAGGCTTCTTCTAGCTAGAGCAGGTCAGGGGGCAGCCAGAGAGACTGCCTCAGGATGCAAGTGATGGGTGACTGTAAGTGCTTGAACATACCCAGGGGATTTATATACTGAGGGAGATCTTGGAGTTGAATTACTGATAAATACACAGAACACCAAGCCCCCCCCCCCCAAAGGCAAGTACTAACTTTAGAGAAATCAAACATTCAGGAAAAATGATCATGTACCTCTCAGCTCAGATGTGGAAAACATTTTCAGAGTCATAATAACATAATCATTGAATACTGATCTAACCAAAATGACATGACTGCTAGAGAATGGGGGACCGTGTGTGTGTGTGTGTGTGTGTGTGTGTGTGTGTGTGTGTGTGTGTGAGATGTGGGGTTGGAGGAATCAAAGAGAGTTCTTCTTCCACAGTGATAAATCAAAAATTGGCAACAGACATGTTCAGAGATATTGAGGCAACTACAAAAAGAATCAGTTAAAAAGGTTTCAAACAGTTGCTTCTGGGGAGTGGGAAGTAGGGGAGATGGTAGCCAGAGGTCTTATGTCTTTTATAATAAAGCTAAGAGAACTAATGAGTTCTTATCTAAGTTCTACAAAATTTTTATTTAAAAACACAAACCAGAGGGGTGGCCAGTTAGTTCAGTAAGTTAGAATGCAGTGTTATAACACCAAGGTCAAGAGTTCTGATCCCTGTACCAGCCACGTGCCCAACACCTACACACACACACACACACACACACACACACACCCCCCAAATTTTTATAAACTATGCTAACTTAGATAAAATAGCAGCAATGCACATCAGCAGAGCAACCAGGGCAGAAGCAGCTTGGCAAGTACCCCCATATGAAGTTGGATGTAGCTGGTTAGCAGAGCCTGGTGCTAATATATATCCAAGCTGTAGAACTAACAGCCCCCTAGTCAGCCTCTATTCTCCAAATGACCTTCTAATCTTTGCCAGCCCAGGCAGCTTTCCTCCACAAGGAGATCCTGCTGGTCAGGGAGACACAGCCATCCAACCTGCTTCATGTCTCCACACTTCATTAGCAATCAAGCTCCTGGCCTTCTGCCCTCCAGGCACCAGGCCCTCTGTGAGTATATTTCAGAAGAATCAGCAATCTTCCACAGAGGAGACAGACGTTTAAATAAACTTTTTGACCTTCAATGCTAGGGACAGACCCTGGACAGTCATGAATTTATAGAAGATCTCTTACAAACTAGCCAGTCAACCTTTCTCTGCAACTATCTAACCTCCTTCTACCTTGGTTCAGTCCCTGCAGCTTTAACAAGCACGTCAGAAATGTCAATTCCACATATGAAATAATATAATTAAAAAAACCCCAACTCTATCATCCTTCCCTCATCAGTAGGCAGCCTCGAAGGTGGCCCCCAAGGATTCTTGCCTCCTGATATGCACATAATTATGTAATGCCTCCACCTTCAGTATGTGCTGAACTTGCTGACCCACCACTAATGGGCAGAACATGACAGAAGTGATGGGATGTCACCTCTGAGATTAAGATACTTCTTGGGGCCGGCCCGGTGGCGCACTGGATAGTGTGCGCGGCGGCGCTCCCGCCCGAGGGTTCGGATCCCACATACAGACCGGTTCCCGCTCACTGGCTGAGCGAGGCGTGGGAGCAACACCGAGGGTTGCAATCCCGTTGCCGGTCCCCGGTCCGGTACGGGGGCAACACTGAGGGTTGCGATCCGTTGCCGGACACGGAAAAAGACAAAAAAAAAAAAAAAAGATACTTCTAAGCCGCTGGACTCTGGGGTAACTGGTTACACAGCAACAGATAACTAATACAGTGTCTTTACTTATCCCATAGGTACTTCTTGAGAGACTACTCTAAATAAGACTCTGAGTTAGACCACAGAGTTGTAAAGATGGTGACATGATCCCTCATGAACATTTATAGAAAAGAAAACTAAGAAGCAGACTTGCCCAATGTATCTCTGTAGCTTACGGATTAATATTTACAAAGTGAGAGAAGTAATTTAATAGGTTAGCCATGTCCATCTCTCTATTGCCAAAGACAGATGGGTGGCAAGGCACAGGAAGTCATTCATTCCATTAGCCTAAGTTCACACAAGCACAACTGATCTGTTTATTGTCAAGTCAGGAAGGTATCACTTACCTTGGGAGTAAGAGAACATTTGGGTGTTCAAAGAAGGCAGACAAAATAATGTCAAGTCATTTGAGAGACAAAAATAACAAGTTATAATACCATTCTATATTGTTTGCACGTCCCCCCATAAACCAGTTAATTTAGAAGGGATCAATTGTGATTGAATTTTGAAAGTCAATTCTAAACAATAAATATAAATATTTGTGACTGATCAAACTATTTTTTTAAGTTGCATTTTTCCTTGAGGGTGATCCATTAGTTTTGAAATAGAAAGAATGACTATTTAATATGTCAGGAGAAAAACATTCTGTTCATGTCAGTAATAGCTCACTCTGATTTCAAGAACACAGGCTTTAAAACATTGCTTAGCAAGGCAATCTTGAACCTAAAATGTAATCATTGACTATTTCAGTCCATATTTTGAGTTGCTCTGACAGTGTTCAGAACTTTAAATTTTGCCCTGGTCAAAGACTGCAGAAAAAGTGCAGCTGCCAGTATCCAACAACACAGAGACTTTCATCTACCTGGCTGGATATTTCCAATTTCATTAAGAAACTTAAGTTGGGCTTTGAAAAAAATTTTAAAATTTATAAGCTAATATACAAAAATACATCAAAAAGCAAAAAATAAGGGCTGTATTTAATGTACTAAACAAAATTTGAAACCTACATCCATATTCAGTAAGTTCCCAGAAAAATTAAAGTAGTGATATTGCTTCAACTTACACAGCGGGCCGGCCCGATGGCGCACTGGATAGTGCGCCGCTTGGGAAGCGCGGCGGCGCTCCTGCCCGAGGGTTCAGATCCCACATACAGACCGGTTCCCGCTCACTGGCTGAGCGAGGCGCGGGAGCAACGCCGAGGGTTGCGATCCCGTTGCCGGTCCCCGGTCCGGTACGGGGGCAACACTGAGGGTTGCGATCCGTTGCCGGACACGGAAAAAGACAAAAGACAAAAAAAAAAAAACTTACACAGCACTTTGGGGTTTACAAAGCATTTTCAAGTGAATAATCTCATTGGAACCTTCAAACAGGACTCACTCAGGCCATTTTAAGCTTCTGCCAAACATAAAGATATCAATGTTATTTGTCTAGCATAGGATCCCCCATTAACCCAATCAACCTAGTTAAATTAACATCCACATTATTCAACAGAAAATCTACACTCTATTTACTTGCCTATACTCTCAGTAGCCAGCAATTTTCTCCTGTATTTCCACGATGGGATAATTACAGAAGTTAGACTCTAAACAGAAAAAGAATGATCTGGCAAAAACAATAAGCCTCCTCCTTTTAAACTCAAATAGTCAGACACTGAAACTGTTTAGTAGAAGCACAAAGACATTTACTTTATATCAGAACTCTCCTTCATGTTCCAGAAAAGCTATGGGTTAGTTGGCACCATCAGCAGGTCATTTAAACTTAGAGAACATTACACAGTTTTTCACCTCATTGCAGCCTGCCACATTATCTGTTTGGGGTGTCTGTGATAAGTCATCTAAAATAAATAGACACTATGCTGGTCTCACTAGCAGGCACCAGAGGACACATGGGGTTTTCCGCCTAAATTATTTTAAGCAAAACTTCAAATACTGTGGAGAGCAGCATGGCAAACAGTGTGATATGGTTACTGTTTTGCTTTCAATTTGAACATACTTAGCATGATCCCGGATGCACACAGTGTGAGCTGCTGGGGCAAATGTGGATAGAGAATCATTGGAAATTCAGAGATGGTCTCCTAGGGCATTGTAATAAACAAAAGTAGGCATGCCCAGGTCCTGTAACAGCTGGCCAGGTTGTGTGTTGGGTAATCTGGGACACTTTAAGTTTCCAAAGGAGAAAGGTTACTCAGGGGCGAGACGACCATGATCCCTATGAGACAGCTGGTGCCCACGGTTGTTCCAGCAAAGGAAACAGCTTTCCTAACGGTAACATCCACCATCTTCTGGGTGTTCACTGTGGCAAGGAGAAAGCATGGTGAACAAGACAGTGGGGCTCTGCAATGAGACAGACACCCAGGTTTCAAAGTCTGCCTCCACCGTTTTACCACTGGTTGACCTTGGGCCAGTCTTTCATTTATCTGCTCCACAGCCAGCTACTTAAGATTCATTCTGTGCCAGGCACTAGAGATACAGGGATGTATTGGGGGGGGGGGGGGGGGAAGGCCGCTGGCCGTATCAAGGGGGAAAGAGGGGGGCAGCTGCAGTAGCTGTAGCAGCAGGGAGGTGCATAACTCAGACCTATCTCCAAAGAATGATGTGCCATTCTGCTGAAGGG
>NW_007726261.1:779021-809180 GCF_000696425.1 Galeopterus variegatus | reverse complement strand
GGGGGGGGGGGGGGGGGGGGGGGGGGGGGAGTGAATGCCGCTGGCCGTATCAAGGGGGAAAGAGGGGGGCAGCTGCAGTAGCTGTAGCAGCAGGGAGGTGCATAGCTCAGACCTCTCTCCAAAGACTGATGTGCCATTCTCTTGCAGGGAGTGCAGTCACCTGACAGCCTCCAGCCATGCCTTCCAGATGTGCTGCTTCCTGGGCAGCCCTGGCCAATGGCTGGGCACAGAGGGGCATTTCTGCCCAATGCAGGGTCCCTCTAAGGGGCAGTCTCCGCATGGAGCTCCCCGCCAGGTAGGTGGGAGGGCTTTGTCAGCTCTGCATCGGGTCCAATCCTGCCCCTGCCCAGTGCTGCTCCCTCCCCCTTTCACCTCCATGGGCATCATCCCCTACACCTCTTGCACTCCTAACTCACTACTGTGACAGCCCAGCAGGAGGCAATGACACTGGCCTGGACCGTGGTGAGAGCAACGGCATGGCAGGGAGTGAAAGAGGCTAGAGCGAAAAGCTGACAGGACCTGCTGAGAGATTTGATGTGTGATTTGAATGAAGACAGGAGTCAGACCAAGATGTTTGGCCTCAGCAACCTGGAAGAATGGAGATGCCATTTGGCTTAGCTGGGGGAGGCCAGAGGAGGGACGAGTGTGGTGGGGCAGGTGTGAATGGTGACCGAGGGCTCAGCTCTCTGACTAGTCAGGTTTGAGATAGGCTCTGGCATCAGAGGAGAAAAACCACAAATGCAGTAGGACATCTGGAGTTTAGTGGGGAGATCAGAATCACAGACATAACATGAGGATCCAATAGCACAGAGATGGTAAAAACCACAGGACTAGGTGAAAGCACCCAACCTTTGAAAGCTCAGTTTCCTCCTATTGTAAAATAAGAATAAAAACAGTTCTAAGCCCAGAAAGTAGGAGGATAAAGCATCACAATGCAGCCAAGCCCTTAGCACAACATGGCTGTGACTGCTGGTGTCATCGTTCAACTGTGATCCTTCCTCGCCTGGCGCAGTGCTAAGTATTTTACTACATCACTGCTTGTGCTCACAATCAACACGCGAGGTAGATATGATTAACCCCAGGAAAATGAGTGTCTGAGGGGTTAAGTGACTTCCCAAGGTCAGGTAGCTATCAAACGGCAGTGTCAGGAATTAAGCCCAAGCCCATGTTCCTTCCCCCACAACATGCAGCCTGTCCCAGCCCAGTCGGCAGCAGAGAAGTAACCTGGCGAAGGTCGCTCCTGCTCTGGCTCAGACCTCATCCAGCAGGCATCGTGAGGCCTAACAGCAGAGAACTTGGGGAAGAGGGAAGTGTGTGAATCATTCCCTACCCCAGGGTCACAACACAGACAGGAGGACACCCAACACTGTCACCAGCCTCTGCTTGGCTCCAGCTTCACAAAAACCAGACAACACCTGGGCAGCAAGTCTCTGGCATCTCTCAGAAGAGTTTCTGCCTGCGGCTTTCTGACTTAACACTGACCATGTCGTGGCTCTTTAGAGATGGGGCAACAGCCGAGCTTCAGTTGCTTCTCACTACTTCCTACCTCACAGTAAGGAGTTCCCCCAATGAGAAATATTTATTCAACCTAGAGTTTGCCAGGAGAGGCCAGGTCACAGTAGTTGGGAAAGAGGGGCATGAAAGAGACAGAAATTGTAGCACCGGTAAGAAATGGCAGCTCCCCGGGCATGAGGGAAGGTTCCAATCCCCTGCCACGGTCTCGGGCTCCAGCAAAAAACATCTGTGGGCAGCAACAAAGGGGCAAAGGAGCTACTGGTCCCTGGTCCCCTAGAGCACAGCCCTGAAGGGACAATTGATATGATCCCACTTGAGGCTTGAAATATCATTGCATGAAATCTCCATTTTAGACATGAGAAAATGGAGGTTTGCATTTTTAGAAAACACTTTAAATGATGGACCCAGTCAAACAAACCCCAGTCTGCCTAATTTCAAAACTGCATATTCTTCCAAACCCCCCTCACTGCTTCCCTACCACCTGGAGCCCACTCCCCAGGGTGGTACCCACTGCCACTTGTGACAGACTCGCAAGACGACATGTTAGAATGCCAAAAGAAACCTGCTTCCCTATATGCATCACACACACATATACACATGCACACACAATCTTACATTTTTGGTTGCCTACTCGTGGTATAAGAACACTATAAATTTCAAACTCTCCAGAAAGTTGAAATCAAGTTCTTTAAAAACATGATATAAACCCAGTTCACAGATAGTTGATCCTCTGGTAAAAAGTGGGAGGCTTATGTGATATTCACACCAAGAAAATACCACTAAAGAGCAAACATGTCATATTCCTCAAGGACAGGACCAAGAAACATGTGATTGAGTGGGATATTCTTTTTTATAACAGAAGAGAAATTGTATATGATCAAAAGTGTGGGCAGAAACACAGGCAGGCCTAGGTTCATATCACAGCTCTGTCACTGTGGCTTTGTGACTTGTAACAAGAAAGATATATATTCGGTCTTCCTCTAACTTTCTAGGCATACAGCTCCTAAAACCGTTGGGATCTCCAAAGTGACAAGCATCCAGTTTTTCTTATATACTAATGAGATAACTGATGCCGAGGGTTCCTGAACAGCCTCAGGATGGGGGCCGGCTGCCAGAGGAACCAACCAGTGATTAGAGGGTTGGAATTTCTAGCATAAGATCTTGGACACATTCTTTCATTTCTCTGAGCCTCACTTTCCTCATCTGTAAAATGGGGATAATGACACATTTTATGAGAACTGAACATGAGAAGAATAGAAACTACTTTATATTCTCACTCCAAACATTAGACATATGATAATTTTTTAAAAGACAAATGCAAAGTGAGAGTCTGCTGTCGTTTTAAAGCCAGAAGGCCTTTCCATTAGAGGTTTCCATCTCCTTTCAATCAGTCTTTCCAGAGAAATCTGCTCACCTGTTTAGATGCTGCTCCTCTCTTCCAAGAGATCAGCTAAATATATAATGCAGGCACAAGGACAGCTGGGAAAGACTGTTGCATAAAACCAGAACTGTCATCACACCCTTTCCAGCCACATTTCCACCTGCTCAGTGACAGAGCCTAGCAGAGACACTGATGGAAACTTCAGCATTGCATTTTTCCCCCTAAGTGGAAAGCAGTTTGGCCGTGAAAACCACTTCTTTGCTAAAATGAAACAAGCAGATAGACATGCCAGACAGAGTGACTTCTTGCCCTGATCCAAGTGGTGCAAAAGTGTTTGCTGAACAGAAAACTCTGGGCCCCGATTGCACCCTACAGGCCAACGAAGGGTCAGCCTGGCTTGTCCTCAAAGGGACAGGTGACGTGGACGGCTCCAAATGTTGTTTGGAAAACAGCTCATTTCCAAACTGCAGATGTGCCTAGGTTCAAAAATTAAACCAGTAACAGAAATGCACATAGTGTGATTTGACTGGGGGCAGGGGGGGCAATCTCGGTGCACACATGGCAATCTGAGCACAGACAAAGGGCACACCCAAGATGTTAACCTCAGCACCCTGGGGTGTGGAGAGCAGTAGGTAACTGTGTTTTCATTCTAAGACTTTGAATCACCTTTATTTGGTGCAACAAGCATGTGTGACTTCTGGAATTCATTCTTAAAGCAGCGGAACTCTATGTGTCAGAGGCAGAAATTACTCATTTGTAAGGCCTGGATTTATGGGAAACAAAACCTTCCTTGGGAAATTAGTGTACCACCTGCTGTAAGAAGAGACCCCTGGAATTTCAAAGTTCATGCAGAAGATTTCTCTGAACTGCCTCAAACATAGGACATTGTGCCATACCACAGGCAGTTAGATATAGCACAGCTAAAAAATGGCACATGGCAATAGAATGAAAGGGACCAACAGTGCAAAAGGCACGGGGGCTAAAACCCCATTCACATCCCGGTTCTGGGTTCACGTCCCAGCCCACTTTGACAAGGTGCTCAGCAGCCTGAGTACAGTTGCCTGCTCGGAAAAGAGGGGATAATCACACCTATCTTGCAACAACTAGCAGGGTGCCTGATGCAGAAAGCATGCTCCGTACATGGCAATGGTGGTGGCATTTGTTGAAGTAATTAATGGAACATCAGATGGTGACCTCGACTGTCTACCTAGTTTAGAAACTCCTACGAAATAAAGACACCGCTTCTTTTTCTGAACCCATGAAATGTTCACTTTATTCTTCAAATGGGGCAGAAATTAGATTTTCAATACATCCTGATTGAAATACTGACCAACACCTAACTTGAGCCTGACTATATAAACTTACCAAAAACTCAAGGAGGAAAGACAAAATTTGTTACTCTTATTGGAGATGCCATCCAACTCACAAGGTATGCTTAATATGGCCCTCAGAACTTATATTTGCTCTTTATTTCTTTAAAAAGCTTATTTTGTCATATTACATAAGTAACATGTGTTCACTACAGGAAAAAATCCATTTTTACATTTTTATGCCCCTATTGTACATACGCCAGACTCTTGCAAATCAAGGAATAGGTGAAGGGTATAAATCTCAACCCAGCCAACAAGCCATACGATAATCCATTACACTTCTAGAGAGCTTAGATTCTCTCAAAGGTGTGTGCTCTCTCACTTGATCCATGAACTACTCAAGAAGCCAGGCAACCATCCAAGAAGAGAGGATCTGACGATAACAGCAGTTAACGTTGACTGGAGGCTTCCTAAGTGCTGGGCACTACTGTGAGCATTTTACCAGCTCTGATCCATTTCACCCTCCTTGCCATTCTGCACAAGAGGGAGCTCAGTTTCCCATCTTACAAAACCCACAGAAACAGGAAGCAGTTTTAGCGTTGCCAAGGGCTGAGGGGAGAGGAAAGTAGCTGCTAATGGGTACAGGATTTCTTTTAGGGGTGATGAAAATATTCTGGAGTTACATGGTGGTGATAGTTGCACAAGTTTGTGAATACAGTGAGAACCACTGAATTGCTTACTTGAATTGTACAGCATGTAAGTTATATCTGTATTTTTAAAAATTCAAATACATAAGTTCAGAGCACAGAAAGTGAGGGTCACCCTCCCACAGCCTCAGCCTCCTGCCCCAACCCCTGTCTCTTCACCACCATCCCAGGACTCTTCTTCCAGGCCATATACTTGTCCATGTATTTACATGCACAGGTACATACACATTCATGTACTCTTACCAATTCTGCTTTTTATGAACCATAAACAGCACACCACACTGTGGGGTGACCTTCCACTCCGCACCAGGCCTTGGTGCTCGTGGCCTCCAGCACATACAGACCAGCCCCATTCTCTATCCCAGCTGCACTGCAGGATCAGACTACAATCTATTCCAGTCTTTTATTGATCCCAACTGAAGCACTTAAATACCACAGTCCACGGCCTTGCACCTGTCTGTGTACACATGTAAATATTCCTTGAAATGGACTCCTAGAAATGGCACTGCTCGTTCAAAGGGGATGCAGTTCAAATTTCAGTAGCTGATGAATTCTCACGGAACATTCATGACCTTGAGCAGCCACCCCACTTCCCAGGGCCTCAGCCTCCTCATTTTATCAAACCAAGCAGAAGACTTTCTAAGTCAGGTTCAGTTCTAACATTCATTTTTTAAACACCGGGATCCAGAGGAAACATGACCAGGTGCTAAGCGGAGCTGGGTAAACACACAAACCTGAGTTCAGAGCAGACAGTCACCCCATCCAGGGGGCCTGGCTGGGAAAGCTCAGAAAAGCAAGCAGAAGGAGGAAGATTTCAAAGGCTGAAAGGCACTCAAAGAAACAACAAGACCTCAAGCTGAACAGTAAGGGCACAGACACCCGTGCCCATGTGAGAGGAGAGAGGACTCAGAAGGAAAAGGCAGGTCATCCACACAGGTCTATGCTTTGTGAAGGGACTTTTACAGCCGACGAGCAACACCAGTTGGTACCTCAAGCAGGGTGGGAAGGAAGCCCAAAGCCTGGGATACAAAGGCAGTCAGCGAAAGCCAGTCATTCCAAAGATTGAGGATAAGAAAGACGATTTGCAAGGAGGAGAGGTTAAAAAATAAAATAAAATAAACCACACAATTAATGTTGAAAATCTGAAATCTGTCCCTGCTCCAGGGACCTGCAAGAAGAACAGTGTCAAGGCTGAAAGGCAGGTGCCTACAGCACAGGCAGGAAAAGAAAAATCATCAACACTGAAATTCAAGGTAATGGCAAATTCTAATGTTGCAAGGGGGAAAAAAAGATAGGTTTATAAAAGAAATCATGTTGAAAGCCCACTTCCCTTATGAATTCTAAAGAATGCCACAGGGTTAGATCACAACGGCCAGAGGAAAGGGGTCACAGAAAAGCATTCAAGAAGTGTCAATGTGGCAGCAGCCTCCTAAGGGGACAGAAGAGGAGAACCAGGGAAAGTGGACGCTCAGCAGGAGGAGTGAAGGTCCGAGCAGCTGCAATCACTGGGTCAGAGGGAGACGCAGCAGAGAGGCAGGAGGCAAAGGCTCTCAAAGTGGGGGACAGTAAGACAGCGGGGCATGTCCATGTGGTGGGGCCCCGGGCAGAGAGGTCCATTAGATCAGCATGGCTTTAAGGGTGGACCGTGGACTAACCTCATCAAAATCATTCAGGGAGGATTGGGATGGGAGGGGAAACCCATTAAAATGCAGATTCCTGGGCCCCAGTTCCCAGAAATTGATTCGGTGGGCCTGAGGGGAGGGCCAAAAACTGCATTTTAATAAATACCCAGTGTTATGTCAATGAATATTACAGTTCAAGAAACAGTGCATTAGTGATGCAAAAATGTCCTAATGACAAACTAGGAAATGGGACAACAACCGTATCCAAGGGCTCTCCTCCAAGGGCCACACACAACCCTCTAGGGCTGGCTTTAATCTCACTCCTCAGCACCCCAAGAGCCTCCACAGGCTTGGCGCCTTGTCAAAGCTGTTGGGAGCCTCTTTAGGGGGTGGAGAGGCAGAGACACTGCCTCCACACCCAGCATAATGAGGGCTTGTTCCAGCTGGAAGAGAGAACTCCACTGTAGCCAGCGACCACGCAAGCCAGCAGGGCCAATGCTGCCTCCTCCCAAAGACAGGGCAGAGCGACCAGGTGGCCCGGACACGATCACATTGTATTTTGAACAATTCCATGAATACCTGGAAGCTGAGTGCGTTTTTTTCACCACATGAGAAAGAGACCTTGACATATTTGGAACGATGGGATAATAAACGGCAAAACAGAGGCTATTTCTACAACTGCAACAACTTCCCAGAAAATCTTAATTGTATCTAGGAGCCCAAAGTAAGGAAGATCTAGAAGAAGCAAAGGACAGGATAGAAAGGAAGAGGAATCTGGGGAGGGACCTGTAACATTCCCAGCCGAAGGGCTGAGTCCACCACTCTATCTGCTGCTGGAATGTCTCCTGTCTGCTTACGGAAGTCTCTTTGTACTTGACTGTTAACAGCGTGGGAGAGTGACATAAGACAGAAGTCCTCCTCCTACGGAGATTCAAGAAAATTGCCCAAGGGAGGCCGGAAGTCTTCTAGGGTGTCTGATTATATATTAGGTAAAAAAAAAAAAAACAACTCTCCATACTTGGCACCTTTAACTGAGAAGATGTCCGATGTGGAAACTAACTCCCAAGTCTTCACAAGTCTCACGTGACATGGGCAGATGGAAAGTATTTCCTCCATCTTAGTTACTAAGACAGAAAAGCAGAGAAAGGTCACCTCATCTGGTCTCCCAGTATATGAATATGGGGCAGGGCCCTGGACCCACAGGGGGCAGAACCCAGGAGGCCACTGCCTTCAGAGCACTTATACCTGGTTAAAGAGAATGAATAAGGAGAATTTCTGCAGGTAACACCTGCTACATGAAATATAAACCACAGACAGTGCCTTGGGGAGCGTGGGCCTCTCTGGGACCTCAAGGACACTGAGAACTGACTGACATGAAGCTTGGTCATGGAACTACCACATTAGAGAACATCCTGGCAAAGGGAATGGCAAGTGCTATGACCACCAGGGAGCTTCGTCCAGGAACAGAGGCCTGTGGCACAATAAGCAAGGAGCATAGTGACAGGTAAGATTGGTAAGGCAGATGTCGCAGGTCATACAGGGTCTCACAAGCCATGGGCGAAATTTACAGCTTATCCTCATGAGGAGGCAAAGTCAATGAAGGCTTTTAAGCAGGAAGTCACGTGATATCATCTGTTCATTTTCGTATTGTTAAACCACTCAGGCTGCCCTGTGAAGAATGGACTGCAAAGGAGCATGACCGGAAGGGAGGAGACCAGTTAGCAGCTACCACAGCACTCCAGGCAAGAGACAGCAGTGGCCAGACCCAGGCTGGTAGCAGTGAAGACAGCCAGAAATGGCTGGTCATCTTTGGGCTGTATTTGGGAGCTGGCAGGACTTGCTAATAGATTGGAAATGAGAGGTAAAGTATATAGAGAAATAAAGAATGACTCCCAGATTTCTGGTTTGAGCAACCAGGTGGTGGCATTTACTAAGATGGGTGTGGTAGGCTGAATGGCTCCTAAAGATATCCACGCTACAAAGATGCTGTGAACGTTACCTCACATAGAAAAAGGGACTCTGCAAATGTGATTAGAGTTACAGACCTTGAGAGGGGGAGAGTATCCTGGATCACATGCATAAGCCCAATCTAATCCCATGACATTAGCCCTTAAAAGCAGAGACTCCTCTCTGGCTGGAGGCAGAAGAGGTGGCAGAAGTCAGATTCCAAGTGTGAAAAGGATTCAGTGTGCCACTGATGGTTCTGGGACAGAGGCGCCATGTGCAGGGACTGGAGAGAGGCCTCTAGAGCTGAGGGCAGTCTCTGGCTAAGAGCTGGCCAAGAAATGGGAACTTAGTCCTATAGCCACCTGGAACTGAATTTTGCCAACACCTAAATGAGCAAGGAAAGATTCTCCCCTAGAGCCACCAAAAAGAAACACGGTCTTTTTTTTTTTCCTTTTTGTCTTTTTTTTTACTGACTGGTAACGGGATCATAACCCTCGGTTTTGGGCCCGCACCACGCTCAGCCAGTGAGCGGGAACCGGTCTCCACATGGGATCCGAACCCTCGGCGGGAGCGCCGCACTCTCCAGTGCGCCACGGGGCCAGCCCCCAAGAAACACAGTCTTGTCAACACCCTAAGTTTAGCTCATGAGACCCACGTGGGACTTCTGACCTCCAGACCTAGAATATACTAAATTGGTGTTGTTTTAAGGCACTAAGTTTCTCACCGTTTCTTACCACAGCAAGTGAAACGAACACAATAGGGAAGACTAGGGAAGGATTAAAGGTCCGGTGGGGAAAGCAAGTGCTCTGTTTTAGCTATCATAAATCCAAGTACAAGAGGCAAGTGGCAGTGGCAGTGGCTGTGGGCATCCAGAACTAAGCACAGAGGTCAGGGGCCACCTCTGCCTCTTCCACCGTGATTCCCAGTAGGATGTAAGCCCCACATACTCAGAAATGTGGGACTTGCGTCTTGCTCCCCATCTTAAGCTGGTAGCCAACTTATGAACTGGCACACAGCAGGTGCACTATAAACAACTGGTGAATGAATGTTGATTGTCCCCTCTATAACAAAAAAAAAGCTCTCAGGAAATAATCAGAGTGAAGAGACAACTACAGAATGGGAGAAAATATGTGCAAACCATACATTGATAAGGGGTTAATATCCAAAGTATAAAAGGAACTCAACTCAATAGCAAGAAAACAACCTGATTAAAAAATGGGCAGGGGACCTGAATAGACATTTTTCAAAAGAAGATAAACAAATGGCCAACAGGTATATGAAAAAATGCTGAACATCACTGATCAGGGAAATGCAAATTAAAACTGTAAGATATTGGCTTGCACCTGTCAGAATGGCTATCATAAAAAAAACAATAGAGAAGTGTTGGCAAGGATGTGGAAGAAAGGGATCCTTGCACACTGCTGGTGGGAATGTAAACCAGTACAGCCATTATGGAGGGTCCTCAAAAAATTAAAAATAGAACTATCATATAATCCAACAATCCCACTACTGGGTACATATCCAAAGGAAATTAAATCAGTATGTCAAAGAGATATCTGTACTCCCATGCTCATGGTAGTATTCACAGTAGTCAAGAAATGAAATCAACCTAAGTGTCCATCAATGGATTAATGAATAAAGAAAATGTGGTATATACACAATGGAATACTATTCTGCCTTTAAAAAGAAGGAAATCCTGTCATTTACAACAACTTGGATAAACCTGGAGGATATTATGCTAAGTCAAGTAAGACAAATACTGCATGATCTCATTTATATGTGCAATCTATAAAAGTCAAGCTCACAGAAGCAGAGAACAACGGTGGTTGCTAGTGGCTGGGGGAGGAATAGAGAGATGTTGGTCAAAGGGTACAAAGTTTCAGTTAGATGGATGAAGAAATTCCGGAGATTTAAAGTACAGCACAGTGACTGTAGTTAATAATACTATATTGGTTGCTTGAAAATTGCTAAGAGATCAGATCTTAAATTTTCTCACCCCCAAGAAAAGAATAAATATGTGAGGTTATGATATGTTAATTAGCTTGACTTAATCATTTCACAGTGTATACAGATATAAAAATACCAGTATCAGTCTGTTTCTGTTGCTTATAACAGAATAATTGAAACTGGGTGACTTATGAAGAAATAGAATTTATTTCTTACAGTTTCAGAGGCTGGGAAGTCCAAAGTCCAGGGAACAATCTGGTGAGGGCCTCGGTGGTGGTGGCTCTACAGGGACATGGGGTGTCACATGGCAAATACGGCAGGAGAAAGAGAGTAACTCCTCATTCACTCTCATAACCACGCCCATTACTCCATGAGTGGATCGATCCATTCCTAAGGGCACAGTCCTCACAAATCAATCACCTCCTAAAGGCCTTGCCTTTCAATGACCATAATGGGATTTCCCACCTTCTTAATGTTGTCACAGTGGGGATCAAGTTTCTAGTACATGAAACTTGGGGAACACATTCAACCCCTATCAATATCTTAATAAAAATAGCCAAAAAAGTCGCAGTCCACACACCTGCCACTCATTGTCACATTTCCTTGCTCCCATGTACAGCCAACCTCCTGGAAGGAGCCGTATCCACTTGCTAGCTCTAACTCCTCTCCTCTTCACCACTCTGCTTTCGCACCAGCGGTTTCCTGGGACGTCACCAGCGGTTGCCACTAGACTCCTGAGAAGACCAACCGCCCCCTCTCACTTGCCCCTTCAGCAGCATATGGCACAGCTGATCTCTCTCTCCTTCTCCTTTCAGCACATTCTTCACTTAACTCTCAGGGACCCATACTCTCAGCTTCCTCCCTTCCTCCCTGGTCAGTCCTTCTCCACCTCTTGGGCCGGTACCTCCTTTTTTCTACACCTGATCCTGGAGCTAGGTCCTGGTCTATCTACACTTGTTCTCTTGGAGATGTTATCCAGTCTTGGGGCTTTATATACCCTGATATACCCAGCCTGTATTTCCGACTGAGGTGTCTCCTCTTCTAAACTCCCCATGCACACATCTCTTTCCTGTCTCTTCCTAGATTTCCAGATACCTCAAACTCACCATGTCCACACCAGAACATTTGATTAGCCCCACAAAGCCATCCCTTCCTGGTTAATGGCCACTCCATCCTCTCGTGGCTTGGGACATGCCTTGGAACCATCTCTTCTTACTGCTCTCACTCACACCTCACAACCCATGTTCCTGGGAATCCTTTCCACTCCAGCTTCCACATAAGCCCGGGGTCCAGCCACTTCTTACCACCTTCACTGCCCACCCCGGTCCCAGCCACCATCACCTCTCTTCTGGATTCCTGTAACAACCATCTGACTCCTCTCTCTGCTTCCTGGCTTGCCCCTAGCTCCAGTCTCCATACAGCAGCCAAAGCAAACCTCTGAAAAACAAAGTCACATGATATCCCTCCTCTGCTCAAAGTCTTCCAGAGGCTCCCCATCTTGCTCAGAGAAAACGACATCCTCCCTGCAATGGCTCACGAGGCCCTGGGGGATCTGACCCACCTCCTCCTCGCCACCTCCTTGATGTTCCTCAGATGCACCAGGCACACCCCCAGGCCATGACTTGAAACCCACAAGGCCAGTCGCCCTGCTCCAGGTCTGTGCTCAGGCATCACCTCCCAGTGAAGCTCACCCTGACCTACTTAAAGTCATCACCTCCCCACACTTCTGACCTCTTAATCCGTTCTACTTTTACTTTTCTTCAGTGGCAATTATCACCACCCGCCATGCAACACGTCATCTGCTTATCCTATCTGTTGATCATTGTCTGTCTCCTCCAACTAGAAGGTAACTCCACTAGGGCAGGACTCTATCTGTTTTGTTCACTGTTAGCCCAAATGCCTAGAACAGTATGTGGCTCGTGACAGACACTCCATACGTATTTATTAAAGTGAGGTAAATGCCTAGTCATCAACAGTTATGACCCAAGCAACCATTTCTCACCGCCTCTGAATCTCTCATCTCAGCATTTACCTGGCACATGGTAGAGGGATAGAGAACAGCTGCGAAATGAACAGAAGAACAATCGTCTGGAATTTCCAGGCCCTCAAAAATGACCCAAAGACCCACATACCAAAGACTTCTCCTCCTGGATCTGGAAATTCCTCAAACTCAACACATGGGTCCACCCCCAACTCTGACATAGGGGCTGGCAGTCCAGATCATGAAAAAGATGGCCTGGGATGAAGGAATGAAGTTTATCAAGCTGGTGCTAACGGGGATCTGATGAGCAACCAGACAGCTGGAGGAGGCAGCTGTTCCCTCGCTGTGGGCACCACGCCGCTTGAAGAGGCTGCTGGCGGCCCACCCGAGGCTCCCCGTGGCTGGGCGCCCAGAGCGTCTCCAGTGGCTGCTGCCTCTCAGAGGTGCGAGCCAGAGAAGCAGAGCTTCCACTGTGACACATGGCACTGAGAGAGGCTGCCAGTACCAGCGGGAGGCAGTGCTAAGGTAGGTGACGGAGGGCACCCCACACGGACAGGGGCAAGACATGAGGGGCACTGGCTGGACCAGGAAATGAGCACCTGTTCACAGAACGCTGGCCATCATAGGCGATGGGCTGCTCGCTCTGTCACTGTTATTACTGTTACAGCAAGTGCTTCCTATTAACAAAGTACCGCACACCACCTCATCTAATTCTCTCATCAGCCCTTCAAGTAGGGATAGTCCCCATTTTGCAGACAGGAAAACGGAATTCGTGAGAGGTCAGGAAGCCAGCTGATGGTGCAGAGGGGCTGTGCCTCAGAGTTCCAGTGATCAGAGAAGGCCACCAGGTGGGAGCCCAGACCAGACCCCCTTGGCAACTCCCAGTTTTCCAGCTCACACTCAGGAAGCTCAAATGCCTTTGCGAGGGGGTAGGGGTGTGGGGTGTAATAGTTTCCTTTAAATCTGCCACTTTTAGATTTGAGGATGTGGCTTGTGGACTCAGTTTTCTTTGTCCTCAATTCTGTTTGCAGAAACCCTATGGATTTGGGGGAATCCTGGTAAGGGCAGAAGAGATTATTTGTGGCGATAAGCTGGGCTTGGGAGGATACTGCCATTTTCTTTCAAAGAAATTAGTTACAGGCTGGCTGGTTAGCTCAGTTGGTTACAGTATGGTACTAATAACACCAAGGTCAAGGGTTCAGATCCCCATACTGGCCATTGGCCAAAAAAAAAAAAGAGAAATTAAGTATAAATTCTTACATTCCTGTGAGGCAAAGTCTTCTGCAACAAGAAGTTCACATCATTAAAAGCCCTAAACAGCAGTCCATTGAAGGTCAATGATATCAATGGCCACAATAGCAGTGACATTTAATGAGCACTGTTTTAAGTCCTTGCCACACATTATCTCCTTTAAACCTGAGAAAAGCTCTTTGAGGCAGGAACTACTATCATCCCCACATTATAGGTGATCAACATGAGGCATGGACCAGTTGGGCACTTCACTGGAGGACAGGAAGCCAGCAACTGGCAGAGCTGAGATGACTCCCACCTGGGCAGTATGACTTGAGACTACGCTACAGACCAAACGTGATCTTGGCAGTGTCCTGTACATACTGGCCACGTGGCCTGCAGCCCTGAGAGCAGGTCCCTGGAGGTCAGGTGGGGTACACTCTGGGAGCTCTGAGAAGGAGCAGCCAGCAGCCCTCTGTTGTGCCATCCTCCCCAGTACCCTGCGGCTGGATGAGTAATCGCGTCTCCCAGGTCAGTGATCCCTGCACCAGCCCAGGCAGACTACAGACAGCTGGGTTTGTCCTGGAATACTACCAAGCCACCAGCCACACCAATGGACACAGACCAGGCTCTTTTAGAAAATCCCTGTTTGTCTTTCTGCCCTGAGCTCGAATGTCACCTCCTTCAGGAAGCCTGCCCTGAGCTACCCAACACATCCCATCTCGCTGTTCTCTGAACTCCACATGTGGGGCAGTTACAACCCAGTGCTACAAAACTGTCTGTGCACAGATCGGTCTGCATTTCACCTCTGGCACAAAAGTGAGTGCTTACAGAATGGAAACAAATAACAGCCTGCTCCCAAACACAACCGAGGATGTATGTCAAGCCCTGTGTTGTTCCTTAGAGAGCCTGCACCCAGGGGAGCAAATGAGCATGTGGTACCTAAAGGGCATAATCTGGGTGTGGCACCCAGACATGTCCCCTCCTACACTGACTCTGGACCTGGCCGTGTGACCTGCTCCAGTCCATGGGCCTTAAGCAAATGTGAGACAAGGAGAGGTTCGATAAGCCTTGCACCTGGCCATGTCCTTTGTTAATGCTCCCTCTTAGGGCTCAGAGACCGCCATGATATGAATAAGCCCAAGCTAGCCACATGGAGATGCCATGTGAAGGAGAATTGCCAGAGCCATGGACCCAGACACAACAACCTTAGTTGAGTTGTCCCTGACAGCCCCTGTCATTTCAGCCATAGGCTAAGGCCTCAGACATCATGGTGCAGGGGTCACCATTCCATGCTGTGTCCTGCCTGAATTTCTTACTCACAGAATTGTAAGTAAATAAAATGGTGACAGTTAAGCCAAGTTTTGGGGTGATTTGTTAAGCAAAAAGTTAATGGAAACATTTTTACACCTTCAGAGACAATTATGTAGACCCATCCTGGTACTTCCCAGGTACTTAATCAAATGTTCCTACAGAATACTGTGTACTAGTCACTGTTCTGGACACTAAGTTTTGGCAGAGAATGGAACAGACAAAGCCCATACCCCCAAGGACCTTAGTTCTAGTGGGGGAGTCAGACAGCCCAACAAGTAAATGTATTTCTATGTCAAATAATGCTAAGTGCTACACAGAATAATAAAGCAGTGTCAGGGATGCTATTCTAGATAGGACAACCTCTTGATAAAGTGACATGTAAAGGAGACCTACAGGAAGAGAGGAAGAAAGCCATGCAAAGATCAGGAAGAAGATCCCCAGGCAGAATGGACAGCAAGAAGGAGGACCTGAGACTGAAACACGACAAAGAGCAAGGAGTGGAGGTGTCTGGGGAAGAGGGGGTAGGAAACAGAGGGGAAGAGGAGGCCAGGGCCAGATTGTCGGGGGATGTGAGGGCCATGCTCAGGGCATAATTGTGCCCCAAGTATGAAGGGAAGCCTTAGAGGCTGGAGGGCCAAACAGGGACATGGCCTGAAAGGAAGCCACACAGGAGAGTGGGCACAGCCAGAGTGGAAGCAGGGGGACAGAGAGGAGGCTGCTGTGACAACGCAAGCATGGAGACTGGGGAGGCAGGAGGCTGAGCTGGAGGGGAAGGGTATCTCAGCCAGGTTCCCATTGCAATCCCATCCTGCTAGACAACTCACAGTGGATTATCTACCTTTCTCTGGGATAAAAATTAGATTTAATGTTACTCTTGTACAACTGCAGGGTTGGAATAGGAAACACGTGTGGCTGCCATCACAGCTGGTTTTCTTTTTTTAAGACACACTCCAACAGCACCTCCAAAGCACACCACGTAAGGAACCCAACCTAAAGGAAAACAAACCTAGTCTGGAGGCCACTTGGAAGTGGGACTTTTTAAACCTTAAGTGAGGCTGAAAATAAACTGAATGATATTGTAATGCTTGGCTGGTTAATGCCACTTTCAAGTGTGGCCCCTGCTGAGCATTTTGTAAATGGAACATGGAACTGACAGCTCTCTGGGATGAAATGCTGCACCTGTGTCAGTCACAGTCGCTGGCTCCTCTCATTACAAATTACTGCTCATGTGAGTCTCATTTATTGGCTTCATCTGGAAGAGGAGCTGCTCTAAGTTGGAAGATATTTTTACTCATAAAATCATTTTCAGGGAAAAGCAGAAGAAAACAGACTGTGCAAGCCCTAGGAAAATTAAGTAAAGGCAGATAGACTGAAGAAAGAATATACCCCAATAAGAATAAGTTTTGTTGAAAAACGCAATACGTGGATTTCTGGTCTTGTCCGTTTATCTCCCACATCTTTCCCAAGTCCTTTGAATTTCTTTTAATTCACCATCTCCATCTCAAGTGCCAACCACCATCCCTGGCTTGGACCACTACTGTAGCAGCCACCCGGTCACCCCAAACAGCCTGTGCCTTCCTGAATTCTCTCTCCACAGTGCAGGGAAGGTGACCAATCTAAAATGCAGAAATGCTCCTGTCAGCCCATTTATTATTCTTCAAAGCTGTTCCATTTTTCTTGGAATAAAGATTGTCAGGCTAGGACTCAGACCCTTCAAGCCCATTGTGCAGACTGGGTCACAGACCCCTCACATACAGGTCATGAGCTAGGTAATTGGGAAAAGATCCTGGGAGCCATTGGCAGAATTGACATGCTTCCTTCCGATGCAAGCTCAGTCCTCAGCTTCCTCAGCAGCAGCAGTAGCAGCAGCAGTGGTGGCGGCCTTCCGGGACATCCCAGGGGCCCTGGCAGCAATAGTTTGCAGCAACAACCTCCTGCAGCAATAGTGGCCCCCTTGTGGCACCCCCTCCCCAGGGGTGGGGGGCACTGTGGATCAGGGCCATTCATCCTTTATACTTAAGTCCGATAACCCAGGAACACCTGAGTGCAAGTCAAGACAACAAAAGAACATCTGGGCACACATGAGCCATTACAGACAAAAACCAACCACGGAATAGCTGGGTGCATGTGCACAGTTAATATTTACATCAAACTGGCTAGGTCATGCTCGGCAAGACTCCAAACATCGGAGGGATCCTGACCATTTATCAATTTCATTTTCTCTACAAAGATCAAACCCCTTCCAGGTACCTGTGAGGCCCTGCATCCCTGGGCCCACCCCAGTCCCCTCACTCCCTGAGCTCTAGCAACATGGGACTCTTTTCACCCCTCCAACACCCCATTTCCCCTTCCTGCCTCAAGCCTTCTCCATATACGGCAACAAGAGAAACCTGGTGAGGGAAGGTCAACTCCTTCTTCTCCTTCATACCTGAGTTCTACCATCTCTTCCTCAAAGAAGCCATCCCTGACCCATACTCTGAGAAGATCCTTTGAAGCTGTTGCTTTTGACAATGACTGCTATGGGCCTGGGGCTATTTTCCTCAGATGACCACAAATTAGCCCCTCTGTGCTGGTCACACAGAGGCCAACCTTTGACTTACAGATTCAACCAGTAATGGTCAAGCTTAGCACTGTTTTTAATCCAAAAACAGGTCCCAGGTGTAACCCTCCCACAAGGGAAGAGGGAATTATGAGCTCTCTGTCCTGCTATGCTGTGTCCCACCAGCTGCATCCAAAGTCATGTCAGAACTTCTGCCAGCTACATGTTCTTGGGGATAGCAAGAGATGTCCCCATCTCTGATATAAGAGAACTGCTTTATTTCCATATTAATATGTAGGGAAAATATAGGAAAATGGTCAGGGTTCCCTCAGATGTTCAGAACCTTGCCAAGCATTTGATGTAAATATGCGTGTGTGCTCCAGTGTTCCTTGGCTATTGTCTGAGGTAGATGGGTGTGGGCATCTAGGTGTTCCTAGGTTGTCTGACTCACACCCAGGTGTCCTGGATTATCAGACTTAAGTATAAAGGACAAACAGCTCTGATCCACAGTACCCCGGCCCCCACCTCTGGGACACCCCTGGGGCAGGTGACCGGGAGGCCGCTACTGCTGCTAGGGCCTGTTGCAGCAAGTTGTTGCTGCCAGGGCCCCCGGGATTCCCCAGGATACTCCAGGAGGCCATCACCACTGTTGCTCGATCTGCTGTAAGCTGCTGCTGCTGAGGAAGCTGAGGACTGAGCTCGTGTCATCTGCCAATGGTTCCTGGGATCTTTTCCCAATTGCATAGCTTGCGACCTGTGTGTGAGGGGTCTGGTGACCCAGCCAGGCATGTGAGGGTCTGTGACCCACCTTGTACAATGGGTCTGAAGGGTGTGAGCCCTAGCCTGTCAACTGGCATAGCCATCAGGGTTCCGAGCAGGTAAAAGAGCCTGACAATCTACATCAGCCCAAATGATAGACTCCAAAGAAAGGGACAACAAGGCTAATAGAAGTAGACAATTTCTCAGTCATAACTAGTGCTTTGCAGGGAGAGTAATAACAAAGAAAACACATAGCAGCTAACACGTATAGAGTGCTTACACCAGGCACTGTGTTACCTTTTACTTATCCTGCATCCCAAACCTACTAATTAACCATTGTTAATATCCCTATTTCACAGATGAGGAAACTGAGACCTAAGGAAGTTACTAGCCCAAGGTCCAACAGCTGATATGTCCAAACACACCACCTCCCTCCCCACCAATGTCTCTCAACCAACACGGTTCCTGCAGCAGAAACTCTGCATCCCCCTCCCAACCTTCCTACCACCACCATCAAGCACAAAACCAGCCTGCCCCAGAGCAGCCAACATGAGTGTTTCCAGACAAGAGAATAGATGCCACTCCTGCAGGAAAAAACTTTTTAGAATTCACTGACGAAGGCCTGTGACTATTTCCACAAACCAGGCGGAGGAGTGGCAGTGACAGAAGCTAAAGAATCACAGGTTTTTGTCTGATCAAAAAGAGAAAGAAGAAGGGCTGGCCCGTGGCTCACTCGGTAGAGTGTGGTGCTGATAACACCAAGGCCCCGGGTTCGGATCCCACATAGGGATGGCCGGTTCGCTCACTGGCTGAGCGTGGTGCTGACAACACCAAGTCAAGGGTTAAGATCCCCTTACCGGTCATCTTTAAAAAAAAAAAAGAGAAAAAAGAATAAAATTAGGGGAGTCCTGAGGCATGGAGTCAGGGGAAGCTGAACCCAGGTGCAACCAGGTAAAGAGCACACCAAAAACACCATTTCTGTGCGGGTTAGCCCACCATAGCCACCACAATTGCCACAGCTGCCACAAAAGCAGCTAGTCACTATAGAAGTAGTCACAGCCACTGTACAGATGGCACAAACACTCAACTGCATTGACCCAAGCAGAGTCATCAGTGGACACCAAAAAAAAAAGAAAAAGAAGAGGCCCTCTCTCTCCACGAAGCACACTCCACAGTAACAGAAGCCTCATCTGCTATACAATAATAGTGGGGGATCTGAACACACCTCTCAGTACTGGACAGATCATATAGGCAACAAATCAACACAGAAACAGTTAATCAGAAGGAAAGAACAAATCTACGGTTATTAGAGGGGGAAGGGGAATGGGAAGAGACTGGATAATGGGCATGAAGAATAAGTATGATTTGTAATAATGAACATGTTAATAAAAAATTAAAGAATAAAATTAAATTTCTTTAAGCATTACGCTTTTAAAGAAGTTTAAGAGAATTCCCTCCCTCCAATATAACTAGAAAAAGTCAGGATCTCCTGTACCAGAGGAAATTTTAAAAAGAAGTTATCAAAACTCAAGCAGATGACAAGAATTAAAACAAAGTCATCAGAACAGCAGTCACAATTCCTGAGCACTCTTCATACACGGTCACAGCATATTACACACATGCAAGTATCCCAACAATCCTGCAAAGAAGTTTCTCATTACACCATCTGACAGATGATGAAACTGAGGCTGGGCGATGTGAAACAACACAGCCAAGGTCACGCAGCTCAGAAGGAGCAGCGCCGGGATTCCACCTTAAGAATGACTGACTCCAGAGCCCAAGCGCCCAACCACCATGTAATAGATCCAGCAAAAAGGGATATTTACCATTTTCAATGTAAGTTGACCAGTTATGAGCAGTTTTTGTAGGGGGAAGAAAATGTTTTCTATCACTATAAGAAAAACATGCCTTTCAAACTTATTTTTACAGTGGTGCTATCACCACTTAGGTGGATCCGACCTGAGGCCTCATCGAACAGACATGAGAGTTAGATCCACTAATAAATTGCCACAGCGAATCTGGAAGCAGAAACTTGACTGTTCTTTTGAGAACACAAAACTGTCATTTCAAATTAAGTAACAGTAACAAATGGTGAGAAATGTGACTTCTGGAGCAACGCACATCTGTGTTGGAACATTAGCTAGGGATCTTCCTTTAAACCCATGCACACCATCCCTCCAGCTCAAGGCAGTTCTCAGAAATGTTGAGCTGTTTCTCAAAAGAGGGTAAACCATCTTCCACTTGGATAATACTGGGGGGGGGGGCCCCAAACCAATGCTGAAAAGATGATTGTGCTTCTGTGAAGCACAAGAAACCCTCCATTCTGCATATGTGATTTATGTGATTATATCAAGGGGAAAAAAAGAGTCATTTCTTCCATTCCCAGGATTCTAAACTCGACTTTGGTACCCTGAGGGATCAAGAATAATCAGGATCCAGTTAAAAGTTATCCAACAATCTCAAATGTTTATAGGTCCCTCAACCTAATGTGTTCTTATTTAACCATTAATTCATTCATCATAGAGGCAGCAGAAAACGTCACCAACTGCAAAAGGAGACATCAGGCACATGAGAGATAAATAGCAGGATGGCAGAATGGAAGCAGTAGGAACTCAGAGGTTGGTGAGGGCTGGGTAGGGAACCTGCCCAGCACTCACTGCACAGCTGCGGGACAGCCCAGGCTAGGGGGTCAGACCTTGGTCACGTAGGGTGCATGAATCTTGGCTCACTATTTGGCACAAGCCCCAGCATGACATCAAGTACACATTTAGCTAATTTACCTCCCATTATGCGCATGGGTCAGTGTGTGCATGAGGTAGATCCCAGACCTGCCCTAAAAGTATACAGAAAAGAGACAGAAGTAACATTAATACTGTGTGCCACTCACAGTTCCATTCATCTAGCCTGTGCACCAGGACATGTGCTAGACGAACATGCAAAATGCCACTCCCCAGGAGTCTCTGCAGCCATGTGCCTCTCCCAGGAGGCGGCTCCTGCTGAACTGTGCAGGGTTGTAGGTTTTAACAGATAGATAGATGCATGGATGGATGTGTGTTTTAAAACAACCTGGATGTTCAATACCTGCCAACCACTTCATCTAGCGTTGACTTCAAAAACAAACTGTTCCAGTGCTGGAAGAACTAGCATCTACAAAATAGTACCTTCCTAAGGGATTTTCCAGAGTAATTCTGACTGTTAATGATTCTCATCTTGGTGGAAGCCTAACCTCTACCAGAGCCACAAAGGACTCTGTGACATTAGATAATGGTGCCTGGTGTGCTGAATGGACATCTACAGTGATACAAAGTCCTAGCAAATATTATGCTATTTAGTCCACATGACTATCTGACGTAGGTGCATCATGTGGTTCTTCTGTTTGAACAAAGGAGCAACCGGTATTCCAGGATGCTGAATGAGCCCACCAATATCCCATGAGGACAGAACCAGGCCTGCAATCAAGGCTTTGGAGTCTTCTAAATGAATGGACCTGAAACCCAACCATACAATTGTTCAGCCCAATTAAATGCCCCACGGTGTCTGGGCCAGAATGAAGAGACCAAACAGGATAGCAGCATTCCTAAACAGACAAGAGGCATCTCTGAAGCTCACCAACGGCTCAATCACAGGGCCACTTATTCAAACCCTGGCAATACCTCTCACAGGACTGTAAAATGCCACCCAAAACCACATAGTGCTGTGGTGGAAAAACACAAACAAGAAAAAACATGAAGATGGTTGGGCGGCGGGGGGGGAGAGAATCTGAACCCTTGACCTTGGTGTTGTAACATCACACTTTGACCAACTGATCTAACTGGCCAGCTCAATAAACACGAAGATTAATTGTGCTTTTTGATAATAAAACATTTTCATTAAACCTACTGCTTCAACTTGTACTTACTGCCTTGTTCAAAGCACGTATTTTTCCTTTTGCACACATTCTTAACCAAAAAGGTCCTAATGGAGTTTTTCGCTAACCAACGACCACCAACTTGCCTTGCAGTGATATTTATGTATGTCATCTCAGCTCCATCCCTAAGTGAAATCAGCTGCTGAAAAAGGCAAACAAATTGAGAAAAATGTTTTCATTTTCTGTTGGGCTACATCTGATTTGGATTTGCTGTTAATAACAAAAGCCAGCCAAATCAGACATAACTGAACTCCAGGGATTGATGCTCTCTTCTCTATTGAAACTCAAACTAATGCTTCTCTACCCATTGATAGAGAAAGAGATGGTTAAGATAAAAGATAAAAGACAAGCGGACTACAAACATCTTCAAGATAAAAGACAAGTGGACTACAAACATCAATACTCACAGGATTCAAGGTCAGGACTGAATATAACTCCCCTTCTTAAAAAAATTAGGGCACTGGTATCTTCCTCCACTTCCCAAGAAGTCAAAAACACAGCCTTCAAGGCTGTGTTCCACCATTCACAAGCAAGTACTGTTGACATTTGCTAAATATTGGAAGCCCATTCACCTAGCTTCTGGGAAAGAACACCTAATTGTTGTTTGGGAAGCCATGCTCCACTGATTACCCCAGGACTGATTCCAGCCCAGCCTCAGGGTGGCAAATGACTCTGGCCTGGCCACTCAGAGCCACGCAACCCCCTGGCCAGCTAATGGTTCTTAGACGGGCAAGCTGGAGTCGGTGCAAGTCCAGGAAGTTGTGCACAGCCTCCTGGCACAGAGGCAGGAGCTCTTCCCCCTCTTCCACACTGGATTTGAACTAGAAAGGATCCAAGTTCTAGAGCTGCTGCAATCATCTTCTAGTCACGACGGGAGACAGAACTGTCTCATGACGAAGCCAACATGGAGGAGAACAAAGTTGAGTGAGAAAGAGAGAGCTGGGGAAGTAAAGACACGCAAGGAGAGAAACAGACACAGACAGAGATACAGACGTGTCAGCCCAGACAGGCAGAGACAGACCTAGAGACAGACAAACTAGGTCCTGGTAACAAGTCCTTGATCGGGCCGGCCCAGTGGCGCACTCGGTAGAGTGCAGCGCTTGGGAGCGCGGCGGCACTCCCGCCGAGGGCTCGGATCCCACATAGAGACCGGTCCGCTCACTGGTTGAGCGTGGTGCAGGCGCGACACCGAGGGTTGCAATCCCATTACCGGTCATGAAAAAAGACAAAAAGGAAAAAAAAAAAAAGTCCTTGATCAAGCCACTGCCTGAGCAAGGTAAAACATTTGTTAAATAAATCAATAAACTCCCTTTTAATGTAAAATAGTTTTAGTAATTTTCACGGCTTCTTGCCTCAATATTAAACCAATTGGCTTCCTTTATATACAACAATGAATTCTAAAGGACCACCAGACCAGTCCTAGACAAGAATTTTACTCAATACCTATTAATTTTCTTAAAAGCCACCTAGGCAGCTTATGAAATTACAATTGTAATCCTACTTTTTAAAAAATCTAACCTAATTTTAAAGTCCACCTAGAAAATGAGGAAATAAAAATAATTTTTTTTAAGGAAAAGTAAACAAGACTTTTTCCAACACTGACATGTACTACAAATGGAAGAAATCACAAAGAAAAGCTTTGATTGGGTAAAAATTAATTTGATAAGGAAAAATTAAGAACTGCTATGGGTCAAAAAATATTATGCAGAAAAGTTAAAGGAAAACAAATATATGCCACAAGAATGGCAAAAAAAACCCATGCTATTCTTATAAATAATAAACACAACAGTATCAAAAACATCTAATAGAAAAAAATTAAGATTGACAATAAATGGACTCAACAACAAAAAGAGAACAAAACAACAAATGGTCAGCATGCTTGGAAAAATTCAAACACTGCTGAAATACAAAATAAAATTTGCAATCAAATTAGCAAAGTGCTAAAATAGTAAAACCCGATACCAGTGAGAGTGAAGCTAAACCGGAACATTCATAGTCCTCACTAGAAAGCGTGTTGACAATCTCTGCCAAGAGCCTTAAATTGCCTAGTGACTCGTCACAGGAGCCGACCCTAGAGACATAATCAGAATCACACACTAAAACACAGGCATAAAGACAGTCCCCACAGCAGTATCAACAATAAAAGACGACTTCAATGCCGCACTGGGAGAAGTATGACACATTATGTGGTCATTAAGACTGTTAAGGAAAAATATTTAATGACACAAAAATGCTCATGATATAATACCAAGTAAAATGAGAGAATGCAAAATGATATATGTAGAATAATACAAATTTGTTTCACACAGATGTGGACCTGAATGGACCTGAACCCCTTCCCCCACCCTTAAATATTAACTGACTAGCTTTTCTGCTTCTGTAATTAGCTTGCGCAAGGTTTTACACAAGGTTTTAAAAGCCCCAGCGGGTGGGACTTTCTGGTAAGGGCAGATAAAGGACTTTCCAAACCGCCCAAAGTTCACCCAGTTCCGGGAAGGGCCTAACCACACAAGGGGTGGGCTGTTGGGCAATTCCCCAGTTCCTCGTCTGTATACCACCCCACTGAAAGCCACCAATGAATTTAAAAGTCACCTCAGGTGACCAATAAGCTGTATACAACTCATCCTGTTGCCAAAGTCTGCCTACCAAACTGTATAAAAAGTACTTGTGTTAAGAGCTCGGGGCCAGGGCCGGCCTGGTGGCGCACTGGATGGGTGCGCCGCTTGGGAAGCGCGGCGGTGCTCCCGCCCGAGGGTTCGGATCCCACATACAGACCAGTTCCCGCTCACTGGCTGAGCGAGGCACGGGGGCAACGCCGAGGGTTGCAATCCCATTGCCGGTCCCCGGTCCGGTACGGGGGCAACACTGAGGGTTGCGATCCGTTGCCGGACACGGAAAAAGACAAAAGACAAAAAAAAAAAAAAAAAAGAGCTCGGGGCCGCTTCTGTCCTGAAAAGGGAGCAACCCCAGCATGCTGGAATAAACACCTCTTGCTTGATTGCATCAATCTCTGTCTCTTGGTCTCTGTGAGATGTGCCGTCTCGGCCAGTAGGACTTACACTATAGGTGTAGTCTTACACAGACACATATAAATACAAAAAAAAAAAAAAAAGAAAGATTGTAATGAGGTACTTCAAAAATCTTAGCAGTGGCTATTTCTGGGAGATGAGATTAAAAGTGGTTTTTGTTTGTCTTAACCGTGATTTTAAAAATTCTAATAAACTTGTATTTCTTCACAATCAGAAAAAACATTTTTGTACATATTTTCAGTAGAAATAGCCTTAGTTTAATAAGTCAACATTTGGTGGACCTTTTTCTAGGTACAGAACTAGGTGCTTTGGAGGATAAAAGCAAATACTCCTGCCCTCAAGGAATTTGGTCCAGGGAGCTACATACAACCCAGGAAACACTGCTGGCCAACTACAAATTCTACTAGCCAATAAGGGCCACCTACATCCCATCTCTAAAGCACATAATGTGTTTGGTGTGCTTCCTGGCACACAGTAATAACTCAATGAACACTGGCTACTGCCAGCACAACTCTACAACCTGGGCACACTGCCAGTGGCCTGCCTGGTATCCATCCCCTCCTTCCTCCTTCATGGCAGAGCCCAGTTTTATTCAGGAAGGCCGTGTGCCAAGCTAAAAGACCATACTTCATGCCTCCCTTACATCCAGGTGGTGCCACTGACTAAGTTCCAGCCACTAAGATGTAAACATAAGTTGTCAGATGGGACTTCCAAAAAAGCTCCTTAAATGAAAGACAGACGGCAAGTGTGAGCCCTTTTCACCCTCCTGTTTTCTTTCCTTTCCTACCTGGAATGCAGACATGATGGCTAGAGCTTTGGCAGCCATTTTAGGCCCAACAAGGATGAAAGCCAGGAGCTAAGGATGGTAGAGTGGAAAGAAAAAGCAGACCAGGACGCTGGTGACACAGCAGAGCCACCCATCAGCTCTGGACTGCCTAAGTCTGCACTTGTCCTTCCATGAAGGTAAGTTATCTTGTTTTAAGCCACCAGGGTCAGATCTTTGTTACTAGCAGCCAAACACAATTCCAAACTCAAAGAACCAATAATACTATTATTGTCATGTTTACCGCAGTGGTTTCCAAACTGAGCTTTGAGGAACCCAGAGGTTCCTCAGAAGTACCCATCCAAAAAGCTGCCATGGAATGGAGACAGATGCCAAGAAAGCGGAACTCCAGGGGCTTCCAACCCCTTGCCTGCCTTCCTTTTACAAATGAGGTTCTAACAAGATTTTGACAGGTGATTTAAAATAAAAAAGGTCTACGGACCCAAAAGAATTGAAAACAGGTTCTCAAAGAGATATTTACACACCCACATTCATAGCAGCACTATCACAATAGCCAAAAGGTGAAAGCAACCCCTTGTGTATCACCTGATGAATGGATAACAAAATACACACAATGGAATATTATTCAGCCTTAAAGAGGAAGGAAATTCCAGCACATTATACAACATGGATGAACCTTGAGGACATTATGCTAAGTGAAATAAGCCAGCTACAAAAGCACAAATACAATCTTATTCCACTTATATGAAGTACCTGGAAGAATCAAATCCATAGGATGTAGAATGGTTGCTGCCAGAGGCTGGGGGAGGGCTGGGAAACAGGAGTAGCCCCTTAAGAACCATCATTCAATGGGTATGGAGTTTCAGTTTGGGAAGATGAAAAGTTCTGGAGGTGGATGGTGGTGATGGTTGGCACAATAGAACGGCATGCTTAAAATGATCAAAATGGTAAATTTTATGTTATATATATATATATATATTTCACCACAATAACTTGAAAAAGGTCTAGAGACCACTGACCTACACGATCCAGACTGTCTTCTCCCTGGCTTCTAGGGCTCACCCTCTCTATCCAATCCTCAGCCCCCAGCCTCAGTCTCTTTCTCTTCAGCTGCTATACTTGTCACACAAACATGCCAAGATTGCTGCTTACATGTTCCTAGCACTGTGGAATCTTTCTCCATCCAAATCCTATCCAGGGGCATGGATGTCACAACAGCACAGTAATGTGATGGTCAGAAAGACACAAAGAATGTAAAATGCCCTTAATTGCAAAATCTTGGAAGCTTAGAGATAAGTACATAAAGCAGGGAAAACTGCTATTCCCAGAAAGAAGTACAGCTTCCCAGCTCCCCCGTAGTCCCTCTAATGGACACACTTTGGGACACCAACTGTGCAAGGTGAGGACAAAGCAGGAAACACTACGGGACCTGAGAAACTCCTTTTTCCTGTCTAATGTGGGGGAGGGTGGGCAGGCACAGAGCTGTCCACCCTCCTGACCCTATGTCCCATCTAACTGTTCTGGAGACTTTCGATACACATCTGCCTGCTCACCGGGTACAACTGGTACAAACAACCCCCAACACATTCCTGAGAATTTACTCTGAGACTGAAGATCAATTTCCCAAGTGAATGCATGAGCATGATCCAGCCAGACAGTGATGATCCTGCACCAACCTCCAAGTTCCAAGAAAGCCCCACATCCCACCCAGTACCTTCAGACACCTGCCTATCTCCATTCATTCACGCAGCATCTACTTCCTGAGCACACACCACATGCACCCACCCACCAGCACTGTTCCAAGGACTGGAAGGAGATAAGATGCACTTCCTCTGAGGAATTCAGAGTCCAGAGGGGCAAGACAGACAACCAACTGCTCAATCATGAATGGGTGTGTGACGTACACTCAAACAAATATCAGCACAGGGCTGTGGGAGCTGCCATGGGGCAGACATCGTGTCTGAGAGTCCAGGACTGGGAGCCCAGACTGCCTAGGTTGCAGTCCCTGTTCTGCTATTCACAAGCCAGGTGACTGAATGGGCTTAACCAAAGCACATAGTCTTACAGGGTTGTTGTGAAAGAGTAACACCATAAAGTTGAAAATGTTGATTGTGGTACCTGGCGCATGGAAAGTCCTTGATAAATGGTAGCCAGTCGGTGGCATTCGTGGTCATAGCAGCAGTACGGATGGTAGGTGACAGTAGTCAGCACAGAAGTAGAAAGAATAGCATAAAATGGATCTAGAAAGTCTTTCCAGAATAGGTAACACCTAAATTAAGCCTTCAGGATTGCTGTAGATTGGATGCCCACCCCCACCTCACTGAGGCTTAATCCCCATTGTTAACTGTTGAGGGTAGGAAATCCTGTTATGGTGATTGAAAGGTGGGGCCTTGAAGAGGTGGTCAGATTGTAGGGCCATGCTGTAGTGAACGGATTAATAATGATGGTCAGGGTATGGTTCTTAATGCTTTAAAAAGAGAGTGAATGAGGAATTTAGTCTCTCTTACTCTCTGCTCCACCATCTTCTGCCATGTGAAAACCCTGCATCACTGTCACCACCACCAAGGCCTTCACCAAATGAATTCCCTAGATTTGGGACTTCCCAGCCTCTGAAACTGTATGTAATAAATTTCGTTTTCTTACAAATTATCCAATTCCATATCCAATTCCAGATATTTTGTTACAAGCAACAGAAACAAACTAATACAAGGGATAAGAAAAAGTCTTGCCTGCGTGAGAGAGAGAGAGAGAGAGAGAGAGAGAGAGAGAGAGAGAGAGAGAGAAGGTGTACTCGGGAAAGGGCTTAAAGGCATCAACCACTGCAGTAAATAATATACTTGGGCATTCCCAACTTGTTCAGCCGTGCTGAGGTATAAAGCTCAAGAAGAAAAGAGCAAGAAATTAAACTGCAAAAGAAAACAAGTCACACCTCAAAGATGCATAAAGACCGCTGACTTCTACCACTATCCCAAGCCCTCCCCAGCCCACCCCACCAGTCTCTCCTTTTAAAATAACTACTCGAAGACTAACACTGATTGCCTTTCTTTCTCCAGTACAGTACTTTGGTTCAACCAACCAGATGTGTCAACTTTTGAAACACAATTGGTGAGTATTTATTTAATAAAATTTGTGTTGGATTGATGTGCAAAAACCAGAGATATAAAATCAAAACCTATAGTATTGGGAAATAAATATGTAAAGCAGTTCTGGGTTATCTATGCAACCAGAGGAAGCATACATATGAGACAGAGGGAGGGAGGGAGGGAGGCAGAGAGAGATTGGTTTTTAAATCATATATATCCGCACTTCCCTCCCCAGCCCCTGGCGGAAACAAGACCTACAGAAACAGAAAATTGTGCTTTTCCAATAACCCCTAAATTGTTATTTATTTCTGAGTCCTTACACCTGATCCTATTCCATTACCTAAGGTTTCTACACACTGCCCAAAAGAACTGTGATTATAAGTCAGACTTTACACTCCATATACATATACACAGAGATCAAATTTACAACATACGTTTTCATCCACCTTTTACTGTGTTTAAGTTTTCTGTTCAAAACACTGATTAATTTTCCTTTCAATAAAGGAGATGTGGAGTGCAAATCTTCTTTACCCAAAGGTCTTTCCATTTCTTTCCTCTGTGTTATTTTGAGTCTTGCCACTGAATCAGAAAGCTAGAACCCTGAAAAATGTCCCAGCGTTATGCAGGTAAAAATATATCAATATAGGAAAGTAATTTGGGAAAATGGAAAGACAGAAATAGTGATTTCTGTAATAAAGCTCCTGACAAACTCCAGTAATAGTGCACAGGGAAAAATTTGCCTGCACTGCTCCCATCCGACATGCCAAAAATGTACCTCCAAATGCAAAAATGTATCGTTGTGGCTTCCTAACCAAATTTCAAATTAAGTACTGCAGGCCTGAGGGACAGACTCATACACAGCAAGCTGCAAACAGAAGCACTGCAGGGTGCTCTGCGCCAGCTGGCCTCTGAGTGACTTCTGCCAACTCTGGGGCATAGCCATGAGGAGGAATGCAACACTTTATGTACATCTTCCCTAAACTTATTAAACAACAGAGACAGGGGGAGAGAGGGAGAGAGAGGGGAGGGGAAGAGATGGGGAGAAAGGGGGAGGGAGGGAAGGAGCAAGGGGGGAAAGAGGGAGGGGGAGGGAAAGAGGGGAGA
>NW_007726261.1:764967-779011 GCF_000696425.1 Galeopterus variegatus | reverse complement strand
AGGAAGGGGGGAGGGAGGGGGGGGGAGGGAAAGAGGGGGGAGGGAAAGAGGGATGGGAGGGAGAGGGGGTTAGAGGGGGGAGGGGAGGGAGGGAGGGCAAGCAAGTCTGCTTCCAGTTGCCTGCAAAGATCATCTGATGGGGTAAACAGCTTGGAAGAAAAAATAAAGAAAAATGAAAAAAAGAGAGACAGAAAGAGACTAAGCCAGAGACAGATGGAAAGAGAGAAAGAGGGAGGGGGTAATAAGAAAGAGAGAAGGAGAGAGAGAAAGAAGTGGCACATGGAAGGTGGGGGTGGAGAACCAGAACAGGAAGTTTGTCATTCCATCTTCCATCCAGCAGATATTTTCTGAGCACCTACTATGATGTCCAGTAGGAGACAGACATACCCAATGTAATTTCAGGTCTGGGTGCTGGGTGTCGGTATCAGAGGTGGGCAAACACAGCACAGTGGTGAGTCCAGAGGGAACGAACAACTCTCCATCCAAAAGACCCCCAAAATCTCTGGGCTGGAGCCAAAGGATATTTAATCTCTAATATCAAATAATTTTGAGGCATAAAATCAATTGATAGAAACAATGGTTTAAAAACAAACAATTAGATATGATGCCAAAAGTGCAAGTGACAAAAGAAAAAAATAGATGAACTTCATCAAAATTAAAAACATGTCTTGGTACACATTGGCTGTAATAACTGTCATCATTCAAGGGTACTATCAAGAAAGTGAAGGCCGGCCCGGTGGCGCACTGGATAGGTGCGCCGCTTGGGAAGCGCGGTGGCGCTCCTGCCCGAGGGTTCGGATCCCATATACAGACCGGTTCCCGCTCACTGGCTGAGCGAGGCGCGGGAGCAGCACCGAGGGTTGCGATCCCGTTGCCGGTCCCCGGTCCAGTACGGGGGCAACACTGAGGGTTGCGATCCGTTGCCGGACACGGAAAAAAGACCAAAAAAAAAAAAAAGAAAGAAAGTGAAGAGGCAATTCACAGGATGGGAGAAAGTAATTGTAAGTCACATTATCTGATAAGTGTCTAGTATCCAGAATATACAAAGAACTCTTACAACTCAAAGACAAATAACCTAATTAAACAATGGGCATAGGATATGAAAAGACCTCTCTCTAAAGACTGCTATACAAATGGCCAATAAGCACATGAAAAGATGCTCAACATTATCAGCCACCAGGGAAATGCAAATCAAAACCACAATGAGATAGCACTTCACATCCACTAGTATGCCTGTAACAAAGAAAGGCAGACAATGAATGTTGGCGAGGATGTGGAATAATCAATTGGAACCCTCATTCACTGCTACTGGGGAGGTGCAGTCAATTTGGAAAACAGGCTGGCAGCTTCTCAAAAAATTAAACAGAGTTACTATTTGATCCAGCAATTCCACTCCTAGGTATATACCCAAGAGAAATACAAAACATGTCCATACAACTTGAACATGAATGTTCCTAGCAACATTATTAAGAAAAGCCAAAAAGTAGAAACCCAAATGTCCATTAACTGAGGAAAAGATAAACAAAATGTTGTACATCCTTATAGCGGAATGTTATTCAGTCATAAAAAGGAACAAAATACTTATCTATGCTACAACATGGACAAACACTGAAAACATGCTAAGTGAAGGAAAGCAGTCACAAAAGGCCACATATTACATGATTCCACTAGTATGAAATACCAAAAACAGGCACACCTCCAGAGACAGAAAGTGAATTGGTGGTTGCCAAGCCCTGGGGGAGGTATGGTGGGGAGTGACTGCTAATGAGAACACATTTCTTTGTGGTGAATGAGGATATTCAAAAATAGTTTGTGGTGATAGATTTACAGCTCTGTGAATATACTAAAAAACATTAAATTGTATACTTTAATTGGGAGAATTGTATAGAATGTGAGTTATATTTCAATAAAGCTCTTATTTAAAATTTTCAAAAAGAGCATTTTCAGCAAACAGAGCTGCTATTCGTTCCATCTCCCATCCAGAACTGTGGCAGCCTGAAGTGAGTCTCAGGGTCCCCACCTCCCAGTGAGGCAGGAGAGAATAGGGTCATGCCCCAGGGAGGCCACTCATAAATATTCAGACTGGATCAACACTAGCCTCCAACTCGTCCTTTTGTTTTAATGAATACGTAATGAACTGAGGACAGCTTACCTCCTTACCAATCTACACGCTACACCCAGAACTATGCAGTTTACAAAAACCACAGCTCCTGCACACTAGGAGAAACAAAAGTGCAGACAACCACTGTATGACCTTCCACCTGTGACGCTAGACTGGAAAAGACAAAGTTAAGGGAAAAGTGACCCCTCTGCACCTGATCAAAAATTTCAGAAACTCAAGGACATATGACAAGAAGCTGATGCAACTTTGTATCAGCCTGTTAGGACTTAATTACCCTAGATCCTCCCCAATGGCCAAATATTTCTCCCCTTAGTTAGGAGGGAGAAACACCCCTGTCCCAGAACAGCAAATAAACCCTCCCGCTAAGAATCTAGGAGTGCCTCACTCGTGGGAATGCCCGCACACCCTTCTTCGTGTACTTTTGCATTGCAAGAAAGCCCTATTGTGTGAGTGTTTCGATGGTCCCTCTTTCTTACCTTTTGTTGTACCAGTGTTTACCACAGTGTGGGCTCCTCTTGAGCCCATAAAAGAATTTTTCATTTTAGGTTTTACCAAGAACCTAAAACAACCATCTGGTAACACCAAGAATGCGATCTGACCAGGCTGGGTCTCAAGAGGGCAAGCTCTGGATGGACGACCTCCCCCGCCAGCCTGAGCACCCCTCCAAGCCCATGCTGGGTAGACAAGGAAATCTCAGAACTCTGAGCGCTGAGGCTGAAGGTGGGCACAGTGGTGTCTCCACATGCTAATATTTTCAGGGACCAATCTGTGCCAGTTTCTGTGTATTATCTCCTCTCCAGGCTCATTCAGGGGTCATCTTCTGCCCAGAGTCACCTGGAAGACATCTCCCTTCCAGGCTTTGTTTACAAAGGCAATTTAGGGTGGAAGATGTGCTTCTAAAGACGCTTAGGAGAAGAGGAAGTGATTTAAGGAGGCAGACTGTGGTCAAATCACAAGAAGATGACAAAAATTCAGAGAAAGGCATCCTGCAAATCAGGCAGCCACATTCTCCTAAGCCCAAGGCTCCCAGCCTCTCACTCACTGCAGCCGGATCCCCAGAAGTCTGAGCTCTGTGCCCCAAAGGGCAAAACGACAGAGGAACAAATCAACTAAGGGGTGGACTCTGGAGACAGATGGGCAGGGTTCAAAACCCTGGCTCTGCCACTTACTAGCTGTGTAACCTTGGGCAGGCTCCTCAATTTGTCATGGACTCAGTTTGCTCATGTGTGTAATGGGATAATAGTGGTACTCACTCATGGGTTAGCTCTAGGGAGTAAATGTGTTAACACACGTGAGAAACACAGAACACGCCTGGCACACGCAAAACATTCAATAAATGCTACCCTTTAAAAAAAAAATCTATTTAAAAAACAGCAGCCCATATGTGGGCTGGACAAAGGGTACCTCAATAATCTAGGTGAGAATGACTCATGGCCAAAAGGTCCAATTCCTTCATAGTGTATGAAACCTCAACACAACCCAGAGGAGTAATAATATTAATAATAAACAATTATACAGCCAATATGTACCAAGACCTTATTCGCCAGGCACCTTCCCCAAGAACTCTATCTTTCTACCTACTTACACATGTGCCCAAACACATTCGCACACAGTTACTTAACACTCTGTGAGGAAGGTACTACACCCCCATTTTACATGAGGAAACTAAGGAACAGGGAGGGTGATTAACTTGCCCCAGATCATACAGCCCGTACACGGTGGCACAGGCGTCAAACCCAAGCAACCTGGTCTTACAGCCCACACTCTTAATCCTCATACTTTGCTGTACAAGGAACAACCAAGGATAATTTTCCCACCACTCCAGCAGGATGGGAGTCTGGGAAAAAGAGAATTTATAGAAAATGAAGTTTGAGGACTGAACGTTGTACTTGCTCTACAATGACCACTGGGCACCTCTTGCTGACCCTCCAAACAGCCTTCCTAGAGAGGGGCTGACAGGAGGATGCCTTCTGCATTCTTCTTGAAGAATGAAGGCACACGCAGCAGTGCTCAAAGCCTGGAGGGGAGAATGAAAAGGACAGATCCCCACACTGCCCTGAGAGCATCCCACTATCCCTGAGCCTGCGCAAATGCCAACAGGGAAGAAATGGAGGGATGCAGGTGGCATCCACCCTGTTCAGCTCGAGCGGCAACCACTTGCTATTTCCCACCCATCACCAGGGAAAGGGAGAACAGGGCAACCGTTGTTCCACGAAGGGAATGGGGACTCAGCCACGGAGCAAGGAAAAACAAAACTAAGCTCAACGTTAACAAGTCGCAGAAATGCCACCTGACACAGGCTCCATCTCTCCAGCTGGCTATACGCTTCCCAGGTCCACAGCAGACACTGATTTCTTTCAGATAAGCAATGCAGTATCGAGGCAGGCCCGGGAGCTATGAGGTGAGAAACCATGCAGTTCCCAGCATGGAGACAGTGGGCTGCTGCCCACGTTTCTGCAGGGGGGGTGGTGTCTTCCCACCAGATAGCTACTGACCACAAAAATGTCACTGAACACTCTCATTTGATCTTCCCAAAGGACAGTTCTCAGGGAACTATCACCACACCCTTGCAGGTAATTGCAGATAAGGAATATGAAGTTCAGAGAAATGGCTTGCTTAAGGCACACAGCTGAAAAGGGGGATGGCCAGGATCCCCTACTCCAGCCAGCCTGATCCCGGAGCCTCTCTCCCTTGTGTCCAGGGCTTGCACAGAACAAGTGCTTGCTAAACACTGCCACCATCAGAACTGTTTCTACACAGGCTGCCGTGAAACCCCCGCTTTATTTTTAAATAAAGTAATGGGCTCCACATAGTAACTCAGTATCAACGTCCTTGAAGCTTAGGGGAGAATTACACTCATGAGTAGCCAGATTTCCTAAAGTTTCAACTACCCCACTGTGAACCTCCCTGGGAGATTAAAAACCAAAGCTGTTCTTTTGTTTACGGCAGGAAACATAAGCCCAGGATTCAAGCTTTTAAAGCACATCTACTACCAAAGTAATTATACCATAGGAAAAATAACAAGGGGATTTCAACACGGCTTAAAGATGCTTTTTCCCCTTTAATGGCCATAAGCCCTTTAAAGTACCTTCAAACAAGGCTTGACAGTTTCATCCTCAAACTATGGACTGTCAAAGTGCCTAAATCAGACCAACTGCTAAAAATCTAAACTGGAGGACACATCCAAAAGGCTAAGACAATTTATGACTATTCCTAGACACTAGGAACTATGAACCCATTAAAACAGAATAAGCATCAGAAAAACCCTTAAAACATATACCAAGGAAATGGGCTGATAATCCATCAAAAAGAAATTTGATTCATAAATACAGAGAAAAGTATTCCATCTCCAGAGTAACTCAGGAAACACAAATATAACCAGGTAGGTTTTTGCCTACTTGAGTCTAAATGGTAATGCTGGTGAGAGTGGGCAACAGGGCCCGCTTGCTGGTGACACTTTCAAATGGACGATCCTTCTGGGGAGCAATGTGGACATCCATAATCGAAGTGAGAAAAACCTTAGCACTTCATCCAGCAATTTCACTTATGGGCCCACCTCCTCCAAAATAACTAGAAGCATGAGGAAATTCTGCATACAAAAGACATTCCCTGCAGTATTTTTTAGTAAAATAACAGTTACCAAAAAAAAAAAAAGAGTCCAAGGAAATTGACTAAGTAAATGCTGGTCTATCCTCCAGGTGGAATTATCACACAGCTGTTCTAAATTAGAGTTATGCAGCCCACATAAGGATAGAAAAAGCTTTGTGATAAGACCATGAAGGGGGGGAAATGAGACAAAATTGTGTCAGTGTCTGCAGAAGGGGAAAAATCTTGTGAAGGAAGTTCTGTTTTCCTGATTTTGTCTAGTGATCTGGCATGTGTGGTGAAAAGAGACTAAGCTTTGAACCCAACTGAGTGAACTTATTGAACCAACCTGTGCCCCAGTTTTCTCATCAACCAGCTTAACCCTGAAATGACTTGTTACAAGGGCAAATTAACTCTTCCTCTTAAAAGCCACAGTCGTTACCTGCAGCCTAAATCATTTCTGGGTGCTAAAATTCTCACTTGCAATTTGCTTTATTTAATTAAATTAATTTAGTTTTAATTTTCACTTGATTTGATTTTGTATTTTTTTTTCCAACCTAATATAAAGATAAGTATTGGGGACATTCAAGTCCTGCCACCTGCTCATTCATTTAAGAACAAATGCTGACATTCATCTAATCACAGCTTTGATCTTTATCAAAGTATCCTAGCATTTCCCCTAATGTTAAACAGGCCATTCCAGTATTGGACAAGGATGTGGAGTCCATTTGCAGAGTGCTCCAGTTTCCACAAACAGGCTGTCTCTAAAGCAACAGGGTTAGTTTGGACTCTGCAATCCTGCTGCTGTTTTTACAAAGGCATCTTCTCTTAGTATTGCTGAGAGCCCAGCAGACTGGTTACCAGTGAAGAGAACATGATTGTTTATTTGAAAAATAAAAGCTATTTTTCACAACTGAAATCATTGCTTGACTCTTTGCCCAAACAGGAAGCCAAAAACAATGATGTTTCTCAAGTTTAATAACCAGCTCCTGAGTCCAAAGACCAAATTAAAAAAACATCTTTTAAGACACTTTGTAAGCAAATTTGGATGACATATGAAAGCTATCTTTTAAAATGTCTTTGCTTTTGAGTTTTAAATTGGACATCCTAAAACAGGGGTGTACAAACTATGGCCATCAGGCCAAATATGGGCTGATGCCAATTTTTGTTAATAAAGTTTTACTGGCAATCACTCGTGCGCATTCATTTACATAATGCCCATGGCTGCTACAACAGCAGAGTTGAGTAGTTGTGAGAGAGATGCATCTGGCCAACTGAAAATATTTACTACTTGGCCCTTTATAGAAAAAGTTCGCTGACCCCTATCCTAGAAAGAATGAAGACAGTTGGTCTGAGTTATCTCAGAGGCCCAACCAGACTAGAATGAGACAAGATTGAGCTTCTTGTGAGACCTAGGCACAAGCAAAGTTGACCAATACAGGTAGGACTACAGAAGTAGCCTCAGAACCAGTAAAGTTCATCCCTTCTGATTTGGCAGAGGACATTACCCCCGCAGAGACTGTCCACTCAAGAAAAACAACCCCCACCCCCACTTCAAATGTGAGGTAAATCCCTTTGGTGAAAGATCTCTGAAGAATTTAGAAAGTATCTTACTTGATTAAAGAAAAGGTCACGTGACAGTCTAAAAAGACACTTTCTTCAAAGAAAATTTTAAAAGTAAAAAATACTATGAAAAATATTTACTTGGGGCCATCTGATGTGGTCTCCTGGGGGCAGGTAACAAAAGCATCTGTGCATTGTCACAAACTCACTCTGGATCTGATTGGCCACTTGACCTCAGGGAGATCAAACCTCTTTTTTTCTTGGCTTCACCATATATACAATGTGAAGATTAGTTATATGTGGTCTTGGTCCACACCACGCTAAAATCTCAGGGCTGACTTTGCCACTTGTGTTACTCATTCACACATACATCCAAGTCCTATGTTCTGAACACCTACTATGTGCCAGGTACTGTGCTAGGGCTTTGGGTGTGAGGGCCAATAACACAAACATGAGTCCTGCCACCATGGAGCTTACAGCCGAGTAGAGAGACTGAAAACAAGTCAAACTACAAATAAATAAAACTGCAAATCATGATCAATGTTACAGAGAACACAAATGGTATGCTGAAAGAGAGAACAGTCCACTGGCTAGCTGATTCCATCAGGGTTTGGCTGCGATCCTTGATTCAGACTTGATCTGAATCTGTCGGAGGGAAATTTGGACTCAGTCAGTGCTCAGATTAGTTGGAACTGCAGACTAGGACTATGGTGAGGTCCAGGATGAGGGTGCAGACTCTCGGGCCTAGAACAAATTGGGGGGGGGGGGGGCATGCTGCTTTAGTAGGCAGGCCAGGCCGGGAGGTGATACATCCAAGGAATGAGGAAGAGCTAGCCCTGAAAGGTATGTACAAGTGGGGGAGAGATAAGCATTCTAGACAAGAGAAGAACATGAAGAATCAGACTCACTGCACACTCCCTCTTTGGTCCCTGGGGGTAGATAACTTACACAGCATCCTGGGCTTTGAAATAAAGTCCCTCTGGCTCTGACTGGCCACTTGGCCTTAGGTGATCAAATCTCTCTGTGTTCCTGGCTTTCTCACATGGACAATGGGGAGACTCCCAGAGACAGTGACTTAGGTCTGTCCCAGCACTGAGGTGGGAAGAGTGTGGCATGCTCCAGGAAACCAAATGAGGCCATGCAGGCAGAGAATAGTGGGGAAAGGAGGAAGAGGCACAGACAGAGCCACAGAAGTGAGCAGGAGCCAAGCCAGGTCGTGCCTTGCAAGTCAGGGGAAGGAATTTGGATTTTAATTGCAATGGGAAGTCACTAAAGGGTGTTAAACAGGGAAGTATCATGATCATATAAAAGAATGCTCCATTGTGGAGAATAGAGGAAGAAAGGGGCAAGAGAGGAAGCAGAGAGACTGCTGAACTTGACCTCAAGTGCCTTCTCTGATCAACTGGAAGTGGCCACCCAAACACTGTGCTAAGTGTCTGAAGATTATACAGGGCTCATTGGGGGAAAGTATCCTGTTTGATTAGTGATGCCTGCCACGAGCACAGGAAGGAAACAGCAGCAATGTGCGTCAATACCTGTCCTTCATCTACTTACAGAAACTTATAGCATTCCAGCACCTCTCCCACTAATACATGCACAACTCACCTGGGCATCCCATTAAAGTGCAGATTCTGAGACAGTAAGTCTGGGGTGAGACCTGAGATTCTGCATTTCTAACATGCTCCAGGTAACAATACCAATATCACTAGTCCAGAGACCTCATTTTGAATAGCAAGGATCTAGAGAACTTAACTCTTTGTCCCCCACAGATTTGCATAAGATGAGCACCAGCTCTCAGGGACTGACACAGAAAAGACACTCAACAAATACTGGCAGAATCGACTGAGTTGGTCATTTTTATGTTTGTGACATTCAGCACTCAACTGCTAATGAAACGAACTCTGAAAAATCCCAGGTGACTGACCATGAGAAGCATCACCCAGAATGCAACCAACATCACACATGTATACTGTCCTTCTTCTGGGGAGCTACAGCTCATCATGACTGCGCTAAAGATCATTTGGGTGGAGTAAGGGGCCCAAAAAAAGAAGTGAGGGAAATGTAAAGGCAAGAAGCATGCCTAACAGGGCTGATGCTAACCACGGGGTTATCTGAACATTTAGCTCTGCTGGGTGACAGGAAATACAAGAAGAAAAAAGGGAGCTGCTACTACATCCCCAAGAAGACCAGCACCCCTCCCCACCAGACCCCAACCGCTGCATTATAACAGCAATGCGGGACCATACAAATGCCCCAAAGGGGAGTCCGTCTCCTCATGCTGGAGCCCACCATCGTCCTGCTCTACAATCCCAACTAATCTGAGCACTGGCTCAGTCCGGATTTCCCTCTCAAAGACAGATTCAAATCAGGTCTGAATCAAGGATCGCTGCCAAACCCTGCTGCCTGCAGACGGAATCAGCTAGCCAGCGGGACTCGATGTTAAATAAGTGCTGCCAAAACTTGAGAGCTCAGGGCCAGCCCGTGGCTCACTCGGTAGAGTGTGGTGCTGATAACACCAAGGCCCCGGGTTCGGATCCCACATAGGGATGGCCGGTTCGCTCACTGGCTGAGCGTGGTGCTGACAACACCAAGTCAAGGGTAAAGATCCCCTTACCGGTCATCTTTTTAAAAAAAAAAAAAAAAAAAAAAAAACTTGAGAGCTCAGTCCAAGGCATCAAATTTCCCTGGAAACAAAAGCCCTTTTTCTAAAATAAACAGAGAACGTGCAACTCCATGCAGATCCAGTCTGCCCCAAGAGCTGCCTCCCATCAATCATGCAGTCTACAAATCCCTGCCCCCCCACACTTAAACTCACAGAATTACAAAAGCCTTAATTTTTGAAGAGTTTACCTTAATAGTGCACATTCATTTTCAGGAGGCCATTAAAAAATCATGAGACCATTCCCCTGTTGGAGAGGTGATTCATGCTTTCTGCCAGCATCCTCCTCACTTTTGGGCTGCTGCTGGTTACAATATCCCAAACTCCCAGACAATATTAATTCAATTTATTCTGCACCTTTCTAAGTGGTTGCTTATTACCACTAAACACATGCAGCACTTTTTGGGCCTCCAGAATGTTGAACAAGACTGTTCTTTAGATAATGTAAGAGTGAAAAGATTAATCATCACAAGTATTAATTGTTAGGAAGGAGGGGGACAGGGGAGAAATCATATGGATGCGAGGGATTTAGTACCTCGGATGATTTGGCTCTTGCTAGAATGCTGCAGGATGAGGGCTGGATGCTGGCTAGTTTCCCAGTGTAAAACACAGAGTTGGAGTGCTTCATTTGTCTAACTGGGGTCAGTGAAAAGGCAGGAGGGCCTCTTCATCACCTGCAGCGGATTACTGTAAGGTTAACTGCAATGAGAGGCAGAGTGAATGCAGGGCTGGGTGCTAGACAGTCAGCATACTTTTTAATAGATGAAGAAGGCTCACCGAGTTCAGAGGCAAGAAAAAAGATTTGTTTGGGCTTTACTGAGATCTGGTCAAATCCCTACACCAGCTCCTCAAATCTTCTAACGATACAGGAAAGAACCTTGAACTTTCCAGGCTGCCTCTACCTTGCAACTTGTACCCGGGCTGACCCAGATGCCTGCTGCAAACTTCATGACACAACTAGAGCCAACCACGAAACACGCCCTTTCAAATTAGGTATAGTAAGACTTCATCCGTCTTTATCTCTGATCAACACCTTTGGGGGATGCCAAGGCTTGATTCTGAACTGGCCTTGTGTACGACCACTGATCCTACCCCTGGAATACAGTCACATATGCCTTGGGCTCTTTCATGAGTACTGTGGAAGCATCCAGAAGGACAAAGAGCTGGGACTCCATCAAGTTTGTTTTGGTGGACTATCTGGTTTTGCATCTATTTGCTATCAAAACAAAAAAAATCTTTCCATTAGAGAAAGATCAGTTGGTAAATTCAACAATCCCCCCTGCTTTTGCACATGGGGGATGCTTCAGAAGTGCTTCAGAAAGCTTTGGCCATCTCACCTCCCTTTTCTGACCTGGAGAACTCCTACTCAACCTTCAGCCCTCCAATCAGATGTCACTTTCTCCAAGAACCCTTCCCTGACACTCTGCCTACCCCTAGAATGAGCCAGGGGCTCTGAGGTACTCCAGTCGCACCTGGACTCTCCTAAGTATCATGCTGGGGAAGGCTCACTACTCGGCTACTAGCCCCAAGGGCAGTGATCGAGGCTCCTGTCTGCACCCCGCCACCCCCCAAAGGGCCTGGCCCACGGCAGGCACTCTTTAAATAGAAATAGCAATCATAGTTCATGTTTATTGAGTATTATCTCATCAATTTCATTCTATAGTCATAACCCCATAAGGGGATTGCTACCTCCACTGGACACATGAGAAAGCTGAGGTCCAAGAAGGGTAAGTAACTTGCCCAGTGTCACACAGCTGCTGAGTGGTACAGCTGGGATTTCCTCACAAAAACGCTTCTCTTAACCACAACTCACACTTAGGAAAAGCATTTCAGAAATACCAGTGTCAAAAGGCGACAGCTGGAATCCTGATTTGGAATCCAAAGACATAAACTCAATTTCCAGCTCTGCCGCTTGCTAGCTGCAGAACCTTGTGTTTAGCCGTTTTTCGTTTTTTTTTTTTTTTTACTTATAAAAGTGAGAAGAGTATCTACACTAGTGACCTTGAAAGGACAGCAAAGGATCGACAAGAAGACGGCACTCTGCAAACCATAAAGCTTCACCCAGATATGAAGGAACCACCCTCCTCCATCGAAAGCCCAGGGAGAACCCACCCCAATCAATGTCCTTTTGATGCATACGCACAGGCTGGGGGTTACCTATTATGTCAGAGCTTAAGCAGACATAATAACTGAGGCATGAACAACCTGTACAGAAAACCAGACCCTAAAGAACAAGGACAGTTAGTGTTTTTAAAGGAGACAGTTTAACACCAACAAGTGTCTATAACAGGGGTTGGAAAACTACACTTCACAGGCAAAATCCAGCCTGTGGTCTATTTTTGTACAATTTTTTACATTTTAAGGGAGGAAGGGGGGGAGGAGGAAGAGAGGGTGAAGGAGACAGACCGACCCAAAAGCCTAAAATATCTGGGCCTTTACAGAAAATGTTTGCCAACCTCTGGTCTCTAAGATATAATAGAAAATAACATCTAATTCATGTAATCTGCAGGCATAATGAGGTTTGTGCACATCTTGGAAGAAAATCAAACACCAAGGAGGGGCTGTCCAGACACAGGTCAGGAAGGTACCAAGCCAGTCCCCATCCACAGTGACATGCAATATACAAGGAGTGACTAAACACACCTAATTAGGCAAGGAAGGAGACAGCAGGGTGGGTGCATAGAGCCTAGATGGGAAACAGGATGAAGTCAAAAGAGGTAACAAAAAAGAGAGGGACTCAAGATGGCGACGGGTTTGGAGCGGCCGTGCCAGGAGACTGCGAGACCCTGAGAAGTGTACGCTGTGATACCAGAGTACTATTTGCATTTCCAAGAGCAACAAAAAACGAATAAATCTTTGAACAACTAACCTACAACGACGAAAAGCAACTACAGATTCGAGGTTTTTGGGCCGTCACAAAAGAAGATTCCTGAGAGCGCCCAAGCCGCGCTGCAGGGTCGAGCAAGCAGCCAGAGACAACAAAGGCCAAGTAAGTCAGCAGAGACGACACAGAAATGGAGTGGAAGGTGCCGGACCGGCCCAACTCTGTGAGCTCTGTGAGTCACCCCCAGTCCAGCCCCACTTGCGGGGCAAAGCCCGTCTGGCTTCCGCCCGCCTGGCTCCCACCCGCCTGGCTCCCGCCTACCACACCAGGCTAGGCCACGGCAACAGCACTGCCTCCATTTTCTCGGGTGGGGGCGGAGACGGCCCCTTGGCTTGGCGCGACTCCTCCCTGAGACGGGCCACTTGCATACCTCGACATACCTCGACGCGGGGCCCCCCGGGGCCTGTGGACCGGCCTACAATCCCACTCCCTCCACGGATCTCTGACAGGGCTGGTGGCGGGGGGGAGCCCCTGGCCAGCGTCAGGAAGGCTGGGAAGTGGAGCCCGCCCAGACTGTCACCCCACCACACCCTGGGCTTCGGCTCCAGGTAAACTCCCTGTTTCCGGGAGGCAGATACCATCTCTGTGGCCCTCAGTTCGGAAGAACCCCAAACTGATTTCTGGTTGGGAGAGGGGAGCCCGGAGCGCTCTGGAGCTAGATTGAAGTTGCCGGAGAGCACTCCCGGAGGGCGCCTGGGTCGACCCGGGCTGGGGGGATTCAAAGAGGAACTGTGTGCTGTGGGTCCCTCCCCCGAGGAGCTCACACCCTGGAGTTGGAGATAACTTTACTACACAGATAGCCGCAGCACCGGGAGGAAAGTGAGAGCTCCAGAGGAGGCCTTATCCAGGGCCACAAAAGCACCCAAAGTGTCCCCACAAGACAACTGAAACTCCTCCTGGGCAGGGCGGGTCAGGGCACAGCTTTGATGTCCCAGATGATAGACGAGGATTGCAGAAGACATGCCTCAGCCCTGTACTGAGCGCACAGAGTGGGGAGGGGTCTGGCAAAAGGAGGCGGAGTCTCGGGAAAAAAAATTACACACCCTGCGAGCCCCCTTTGTAAGGCTCAACAGCCCCACCTAGTGCACACAGAGTGGGAAAATGCCCAGATAGCGAGGTGCAGAACACACATACATTGTGGGACCAGCAGAGTGGAAACCAGCAGCGTAGCAGAGTTATAGATGACCAGAGTGGAGGCACCCTGCAGAAGTCCAAGACACGAGTGAAACTC